>NC_058339.1:18055534-18358564 GCF_905475395.1 Chrysoperla carnea
AATTTTGATCAACAAAGTATGTAATTTTAATTAATTTGGGTCGTATGTTTGGGAAAACTTACCATTTCATTTTTGCCTAAATGGTACGGTTTGCGGAAAAATATTTCGAGAAAAAAAATGTTACTTCTTTAATCAACAACAACTTTCTAATTTAAAGTGTTTATATATCGATTACCAGTTATGGAGTAGAGTGAGCTTTTCATTGAGCTAGAAAACTTAGGTCAAGTTTAATGCTTGCGTAAGATGTGCGCTTACACATCCAACATTTTTTGTTTCAAGCAAGTGTCAACTTAAAAAGAAGCCACTCTGTATATATATTTACATGTTGAATGAATATGGATATATTTATTCAACTCGTAACATAAATACCTTTAGATATAATTATATAAAATAATAGTTTAAAAATACTAAAAAAATTAGCTATTGTAACTATCTGAACTAAAAATTAAAACAAAAAGAAAGTAGAGTGATTAAGAAATCGTCAAAAAGTGTGAGGTGCTAGATTTCAATCTTTGCAAATATTTATTAATAAATATTGGTAAAAGTAAAGTCGTTATAAAATATCTTAAAGAACACCTCACACTGTTTTACGATAAAATAAGATTTTTTCTTGATCACTCTATTTTTATGCTTAATGAAATCGTTTTCTACTTTTTAGTCCAGCTAGTTACAAAAGCTTGCTAACTATTGTTTGTTTTCAACTTTTTTGTTCTGCTAACTACGAAAGCTATTATTTTTTTATATTTTAGAATGTTATCTGCGCTTCCACCGTCAATCATTTTTTGGCTAATCATAAATTCTGAAGATCCTGATCAGGATAATCAAACAAACTTATTAAACTATTGTTATCTGTCTTTGATAAGTGTGATAAGTTTCAATTCAGTGTGAAGGAGTTGAAAACATATAAATTAATTATTTAATCGCTTTTTTTTTGTAATTAAGAAATCTGAAACTATAAATCATAATTGAAACAAAACTATATTTTGTGGTGTGATGATCACTCGATACAGACATACCTAGTCATGTATTTATTGCAAATAGAATAAATGTATAAAAAATAGATTGTTTTTTTAAAATTTCTTGTTGAATTCAATTAATTTTCATTGCATGTTGTAGATAGAGAACAGTTCATTGTGTATATTTTGTAATTTATTTTTCTATTGAAATTCTTGTATTTTTTTGTATAAATAGGTAAACATGATAGAAAATAAATATATTTGGATTACACATAGAGGAGAGTTGGGCTAGTTGTACCAGTTGTAAAGTGTTATAATTTTATATGGGTTCACTTTTTAAGCACAATTACTGCGTCTCGCCCAATTAGGCTAAATTAATGTTATAGCATAATTAAATTTAACGCATGAGAGGCTATTATTAATATTATTCGGTTCAAAACATTTGTTTCAAATAAAAACTACCAAAAACATTTTAAAAATTGCTGCAGGATACATTTTTGTTATAAAGAGGAAGGCAATAACGTTATAGCTTGGCTAAAATATCTAAAACTGGGAAAAATAATTGTTTCTGATTTATTAGTGTATAAATACATATACTAGATTTTAATTAAAAATGTTTATTTACTTATTATGCTGTTTACTTTAATCAAGTATACAATATTTATTTAACGTCAAAGTCTCTCGATTATAACTTTATTATGACACATACCTACTGCATGAATTATATTATATATATAGGCAAACATCTTATCGAGTAATTTTAATGAAAGAGAAATGAAAAAATTAACTATCATCAAGTCTTGAACCCGGACCTCTTGTATTCATGCAAGTGCCTCAGCCAATTGAGCCATACGAGATGTAGACATTATTTACTTATTTTGAATTTCGTCTACAATTTGAATCTAAACATGGCCCACAAGCAAGTCGTGTTAGTGCGACTCCTGTAGTCCACACGACTTACTTCTCAGAGGAGGAAAAACATTAAAAAAAAGGTATTTTTAGCCTTCATAGACTATTCTGTTATGTACTCCAAAGATAAATGATGTGTTCTATCCACTTTTCAGATTCTGTTTATTCAGTTTTTTCCAGTTTTTTTATTACCATTAAAAAACGGCTCAACTAATTCTGCTGTAAACTATTTCAGTTCTTATATACGCGATTACGCGTCGAATAAGCTCAGTCACTTATTAATATCATAACTGTTTCGAGATAATCGAGGCGAAAGAATCCGAACGCACATACGTACACACACATACACAAGCAGACATCACATTGAAAATGTTTGATTGATGGCTCCATAAAAATTAGCAACAAACCCTACTCTATCTTACAAACATACAAAAACAAACAGAATAGAAGGTAATAATTAAATTAAAAAAACAAGAATCATAAAAGTACAATGATTTTCTAGTTAGCAAACGTACGTATTATTCATTTATCTTTTGTATATGTTATCCTTTTATGAGAAAAATTTTAATTAAATAAAAAATGTTTACAATTCACAATTATTATTACATATATTATTATGATTTGTAAATAGCTAACGTTCCTATTAAAGTATTTATTGTAAATAACGAAAGTTCAAAATCGATTTTATTCAATAAAATTATTCACACCATTGTAGAAAGTTATGTTATAGATAGGAAAATAGCTTTATGTGAAACTTTTTCAAACAGTCTCCAAAATCTTATTCGGATCGTATGATTAATTATCTTTAAGAAGTTAAAATAAAACCCAAAAAGGATCTCAGTTTATTTTAAGAAAAACTCACTAGGAGTAAGTTCATTTTTAACATTTATATTAAATATTTGTCACACGCGGTTCGTCTTTAATTTGTTGGTCATATTAATATTTTGTATATTAGTTATGAGTTGCGTGTAAGCTCAAATAACAGATTACAAAATAGCATGTTTCAATAATACATCGCTAATCTGGGAATATAATATATATGGTATACATGTAACTTATATTATTAAACAATTGTAAAATTCTTCAGAATGTGTAGACTTTAGGTAGATTTTATTTCTGATCGAATGAACATAAAAATAGTTTGTTTCATTGGATATCATATTGTACTCGCAGTGTTTTATTCATTGGCTGTTTCCTCTTCCATTATTTTCTCAAGTAACGATTCTACACTTTTATGAATTATTTCTCCATTTTGATAATCAAAAACGTCCTTTCAAGTTCCATTACCAGACTTGATTATCATTTAGTTATTTATTTTAAAATAAAAGTCTGATCTTCGAAAAAGTTATTCTCGAACAAAAATTTTTCTCGTAAGTAATTTCTGAATTACATAAAATTTTCATTGTCTTGTTTAAGTTGTATTTAATAGTTTATTATCCGGGAAATGTAACCTATTATTTCATGTTTAAAAAGCAGTATTTATTTTTCATTTTCTTGACTGAATAATCCATATGTATATTTTGTGTGCTATTGTAACTCAGTTATGTAGTTTATTTTAAGTATTAAAACTAATTTTTTTTTGTCGCATAGCAAAATCTTGATTAAAGGAAAAAATACTTGTAAAATAACATTCTTTTTTAAATTAAATTTTAAAAATTATTATTAGAAAAAATAAAATACAGTGTATTACCTATCAACAATTTAATATGTAGGGAAAATGATTAATGATACGTAAACATATTTGATAAAAATACAAACATAATTAGAAAAAATGTTTAAACATTTTTTTCCATAAGCGAACTTCTTTAACCATTTAAGGAAGCCAATAATATGTATCAAGAATTAATACACGCTCAAAAGTTCCGTATATGATTCAGTTTTGAATCTTTCGGTGTTTAATTTCGGAGTTTTTAAAAATATGAGAGCATGAGGTATCTCGAAAGTGTTTATATATAGGGATATGTTGATTGATTATTAATTGGGTTAGACAAAATGAAAAATCGATTTGAGTATCCACCCATCCTGTTTGATAAATTTGCCTTAAGACAACTTTTTTCTACACACATTATATTTCTAGGACACAAAACAAAATCGGTCAGTGGCAAAATAAGATCTTCAAAATTCATACCATACACAAATTATACGGAATTTATATGTTTACTGTACTCATTTAGGTATATTACAAGAGGTACTACTCCTTCAAAAGCATATACTTCGACCATCCTTTTAAATAACAAAGAAAATTGAACTTTATTATAGGAGACAGGTTTATTGAAGGAATATTATTGAACACATGTAATAAATAAAGATACGAATCTTGATTATAAGTATGTAATGTATTACATAATCAGCCGCCAAAAAAAGGTTGGCGAACACTGTATACATTCTTACATAAAATTATTTTTAAATACATAAAATGTTAAAAATTATAACTAGCTTATTTAATTGCTTAGTATACATTTAAACACGCAATAATTGTTTTAATGTCCTGATTTAGGCGGATACCTATTGATTAACATAATATACAAGTTGCATTCCTCAATTATAGCTACTTGGGATTATGAACCAAATTATTTTTATAACAAAACTGTTTTTATTTTTTATTTTTCATGATAATTTTAAAATTACAGATAATTTTAAAGTAAAAATAACTTTTCAAAAGAGAAACAACAAGGCCCAACAATAAAAAAATGTTCGTAAAACATAGTTGTGAAGTAATAATGGTAACAAGCAAAAAAAAAATCCATGAAATAAATGGTGGAAACGCACATAAATAATTTATTACCTTACATGGTACTATTCAAATGTATTTATTTGCGCTCCCACCATATTTATCTAAAAATTTGAACAGTTATTTTAATAGTATTGAGGTATTATTTATTATTATTCAGGTAATGGGAATAGATATCCTTCAGAGCTATTTGCGATAGCAGCGAACTACACTGCCTAAGGCTCCAGCCAGACCAAAGGTCAGTTTAAATCACATTGACATTACAGCTAAAAAGTCTATTCGAATAAGTAACATTTTTCTCACAAAATAAGGAACAAAAACTGACAATAAATATATAGAATTTCTAGTTATAAAAATGTTACAAATGACTAAAAGAAAATGTAGAAAGATTTGTTTAATCTGAAACTGAGTTAGGCATTTAATACGGAATGTCAAATACCCATACCGTTTCATATATTTAATCTTACATAAATGCGTACATAATACCTTCGATACATCGAAAGTAGTTTGGTTATACCTTGTAATACGATGTGTGTACATGTCGTAAGATTGATGATTCTTATTTATTTCAGTTTTGCTAGTCAGACGGAAAATGTGTTGTATTGAAACTTGTATAACCATCTAGCCGAGAGAGTACAATCATTCGACCACTAACTAAACTAATGGATGTAGATATGTTAGAATATATATTCTAAAAATACAACAAGTAATAATAACAACTAACAAAGTTAATGGTTTAAACAACCTACATATGCATATGTATTAATGTTTGGAATACTTTTGAAAATGCGTTCATAGAAAAAGTGAACTATTTTATTTGGTATTTCATTTTTATTTGAGTAATAATATAAAACATTTCAGAGTTTTGAAAATATGACCTGAATACCCAGCGGTATCATGTTACCAAGGCAAAAAAAAATTGGTTTTGATGCGAATAAAAAATTATCAGAAGTTTGAAATGTTCCGATCGTTAAGATACATAAAACAAACAGATTTGGATGACCCTTCTTCTGATTTTGAGTGGCATGAAAAGTAATACTGTATTCAAAAGGTGGAGGAGACTAACTTTCAAAAATATTAGCCAAGCGGAAATAGTTTCTAACCCTACTTAGAATAGATATAATTTTCAGCTGTTTCTGACAAAGAAGAGAAAAAATGAACTACCTTAATCTGGCCTCATAATACGATCATCATTAATGAAATATATCCTTCCACCACAAAAACCACGAAAATAGTATTCTAAAATAAGATGGATAAGTAGAAAATAGTTTTAATTACTTGAATGTTTTACTGACAAATTTTTAAGGACAATGAATGCAAAATGATAAACTTTAACTTTCTATTAACAATTTTATATCCGATAGAAGAGAAATGTCTAACAAACAAGTTTGTAAAATATATTTTATAAGTACAACTTCATAACATCAAAGTTATAGAAATGATGAATCCGGTTGTGACCCGGATATATTCTGTAGTTGATAGTAAGTACAGTAGACCGGATCTGAAACCGGACCTAGATGATGGTATTGTGTTTATTCATTTATAGAACATGGACTAGTAGTTGTGTGTATATGTGTGTGTGTTTAAAACTGCATTTATATTATTTATTTCATAATGTTGAAAATATTTGTTTGCTTAAAATCATTCCCATGTATTAGGTCTGTTTAAATTAGCAGTAAGTACCCGTTTAAAAAAAATCGAGAAAAACAAAAAATTTGTTTTGGAATTTAATGAAACTCAGTAGATGGGGTAATTTTGATCCAAAAAGTTTAAAAATCAGGTTAATTTAATGATTGGAAGCAGAGTTTCTGACATTTCGGAATATTTGGATCAATATTAGTCCGTATCTCAAAAAATATCCAACCAGTCAACAAATGCACTCGATTTTTGTACATTTTAGGTTAAAATTACCTTCTATACTGAGTTTTATTGAGATAAAAAAAAAAAGTTCTCGAAAATGCTTCAGTGATCGGGCGATGACCGTTGTTTTCAATGTGGTATGTATGGAGCGTGACCTAAAAAAGTGCTCAATGATCTTAAAGAAATTTTCATGTCAAAAATATTACCAATGATTTATAATTTTGAAGAAGGAGACTAGCCATTGTTTATTTTTATCTGCTAACTTACATTTACCTGCAAAATCGTCCAGTAAGTTGGGTGGGAGAGAGTTAAGTAATATATCCGAACACTGACTGATCGAGTTAATGTCTACAATATTTTCTTTTAATTATGCAAGAAGTTAAAACTTACCAAATTTAAATTATTATGTTCTTTCTATTCCACACTTTAATGCTTCTTGAATGTTAATTTAGCAAACATTAACAAAGTAGTCTTATCGTATCAGAGAAACAAATATATATACAGTAATGTTGTCACGGTTCTAGCGGGAACTACAAAAGCATATTTGTTAGATTATTTACTTTATTTAAAAAATATCATCGTTGTGCTTGCTAGCTATATCATTGTTATTATCAGCCAATCAAAACATATCCTGTGAAAAGTAAAGTAAGTCCCATTATTAATAATAAATTACCAATTCAAAATACTAGGAAACTTAAATCAAGATTTCAAATAACTGTTTTTATTAACCTAAATTCTTTAAATGATTGTGAGATTTGGCAGATTGTTTCATGAAGTAAGAATTTAAATAAAAGATGCCAGATATCTCGTTTAATATTCTTTGTGCACTTTTTATTAAAGCTTTACACTTCCCTAAGACACTCGTAGCTTTGTCTTAGACACCCTTTAAAAACCCCAAAATGTGTTGTTGAATGTAAAATTTTGTAGCATTTGTAGAAGAAAAAGGTAGTTTTGAGGGTGTTTTTTCCATTTTCATATATTTATAATTTTTTCGAAATTTTCTGTTAATTTCTGATCGAATGAAAAAAATATCATCGTTCTAGCTTAAACACAAATGAAAACACATTTTTAGAGCAATATATCAAGCCTTATAAGTTTATTTTCATGACAAAAAGTATCTTATAAGTTAGAATAAGTGATATTGCATTATTTAATAGGGCTATCCACCAGAAGTATTGTGGGTATCGCCATCCAGTATAGGCTTGGCTCGCATACTGCATTGACTCGTCCGCCATAACCACTACTAATGTTACTATTCCCACAATGGCCAAATCAGTGTGCAAATTACAAAAATTTAATAAGCACAGTGTGTCATGTTCCTTCTCAACGCAGTAAGGAAACATTTTCTTATTATTATACGATATTTCCTTTTTTTCAAAGAAATTTTGGCAGAAACAATGGTTTAAATTTTTTGATATTGTTTATTTTTACATATTTACATCATAGCCACAATGGTTCTTTGCTCAATCCTTAAAAGCTCTCCTTGAACAACTTTGACTTATAAACCTTGAACTGCTTTTATACATTTTTTTAGATTGATCTTTTTACTTTTTGCCTTCATGATAATTGATGGACTTTTAGTATTCAAAAACACACTCACGTACTTGATAATTTGATTAAGGCACCATAAACTTAGACTATTGATCGAAATAATATTTCGAAATAAAAAAAACACAAAAATTCTTTAGGGATTCAGGGAGTTTTTCTTTTCGAAAAGTTTTCTATAAATATTATGAAAATAGCCACACAAATAGTGTCGAGAGAGTTGAGATGAATATCTTATAAGAAAAATTTTGTTTGTTTGTATTAGAAAATATACTAAACTTAAAA
The DNA here is from genome assembly GCF_905475395.1 of Chrysoperla carnea. Lineage (NCBI taxonomy): Eukaryota > Metazoa > Arthropoda > Insecta > Neuroptera > Chrysopidae > Chrysoperla > Chrysoperla carnea. Next base: position 18,063,821 of record NC_058339.1, read on the forward strand.
GTGTTATCAACAAAACAGTATTTCTCGATCACTGTACCAATGGGACCATGTGTACATAAAGTATCACATATTATGAGAATTTCATATTATTTTTTTTATAAAGATACTGTAGAAAAGAGGACTTCTAGAAGTTGGCCTAAATTGATAGCAAGTCAAATGGTTCACCTATAGTGACAACATTTATCTAATTATTTAGTTATATTCGACTCTATGTCGATCGTACTACTTTCAATATATCTCACAAGGACACGGATGAATTTGTGAGCTATTAATGGATACGCTGGTGTCACGATTATGATTTGCTTTTAAATCGAAGCAAAACAGCCATATTTTTGTTTTATAGCCTCACAAGCCCATACATAAGCATTTTGAAAAAAAAAAAACCTTTTTTTGAAATTGGAATAGGCACAGGAATTAAATGGAAAACTACTTCATATCAGTTTATTATTGCGAATGCTTCGAAAATTCGTTAAATGCTAAATAGGCCATTTGAATAGTTTTTAAATTGAAAAAAACATCAGATGAACCGTGGTTGCAAAGAACATAGGCACATTCTGTATAATGATTCATCATATTCATAATTTATATTTCAAATATAATTTAACAATTAATTTTGATTTTCACATCCTAATGAAGCTGTACAAAAAATCATTTTTAACGAGCAAAATGTCTGCTTAAAATTATTTTCTAGTACTGTCCGATGTTCTGTATCTTGTTACAATATAGGCATCACTATAAGTCCTTTTTCCGTTTCGTTTTTTGCGCCATAACGAAGGCTGAAATATTCGTTTACTTACATCCCCAGGTATAGAAATTATATCGAAACAAATCTTAATAAGCTCGAAGATGTTCAAAATGAATATTTCCGTTGAAAACACATCACCGATTTTTTTTACGATTATTATCAGACAGTTCACGAAGTTGTATATCTATTAACTTATTAAAAACACCTCTTCCTTTTTTCATTAAAAGGAATCGTTTTTGTGATTCGTGAAATCGTCGAAATATGACTATTTGATTTGTTAACGTGTTTCACCTAGTCTGTTTATATGAATATAGATAATATATGATAATTTTGATAATTAAATGACTTTTAAAGTGATTAATCATACAGGAATATTTCATTGCGTCAAAAATATATTCTGCACATAATTATTTATGTAGTAATATATGAATGTTTATAAATAATAACGATTACACACATACTTACATTTAAATAAACATACACATTAAACATACATTTGATTCGGTGAATGATTATTTATTGTTTATAATTTTTCTCGCATCAACATATCAACTTCATCGTTTCAATAATCATTACATAACTATTATCATAATTACTATCTCAAATTTGTTGAAATATTAACGATTCCGGTCAGTTACTAGTGGAATTAAATATTATGTTTCTCTTGAACAACCTAATATTTATGAGTTCTTACAGAAGACTTCTTAGTGTGGTCATCATGTTTCTGATTTCTTTTATATATGTCAAAAAAATTTCTTTATGAAAAAGTCATAATTATGATAAACAGAAATCGGGTAATATTTTGTTCTTTAGGAGAGGTATAAAGGGTTTTGTTTGCTGAATTTACTTTTTCGTTGATTAATTTAATGTGGCTTTTGAAATATTATTTTTAATCCAGGATTACTCCCAGATATTTTACTTCGTGTTTGGATATTATTTATTTTTATTTGAGTGGTTCCATTATTTAGTATATTTAAAGATGAGGTTAGATGGATATGGGTTTGGAAAATGGCTACCTACGCGTTATATTTTGTCTCGTATGCATGTCAATTCCGAAGTGACAATGACGTCAAGCAAACTTTGAGAGTTTTGACCTTGTACTAAAAAAAGTTTATACTAAAATCGGTCAAGTACGCTAAAGAACTTTATAGTTTAAAAATTTATTTTCCAAATTTGAAAGAGATAATTTTCGCAAAATGGCTGGACTATGGGTGTTGTACTGATGATATTGCTTTTGTACTGATGATGGAATTTTTAAAAAATTTCTTCAAATGTTCCTACCTAATAGACGTCAAAAATGACCAGGTGTCTGTAAACTCTCTAGCGGTCGATTTAAGTCCGATTTGGATAAAATTTGGTATCAAGAAGGGTTTGCGAATTTGAAAGGTCAACTTTGTTAACGAGAATAATTGACCAATAAAAAAAGGGCGGGGATGCGCAAAGTACAAAATTTTGAATTCAAAAAAAAAATAAAAATATTTTTCTATTTTTTGAACAGTTAGAAGCAAAAAAATGCATTTTTCTTTAAACGCTTAGTTCTCTTGATGTGCTTAAACTCTTAGTTCTCTAAACTCTTAATTCTCTTGATAAAAATTCTTGAAAAATTAAAAATGCTATTTTCGATTTTAGGAAAAATGAGTAATTTTTTGTAATCTCTGAGGGAATTTGCTTAGCTTACGCAGCTCCTGCGCTACGAATTTTTTTTTTATGCTTATATGCATGCGTTAATGTAATATTTCCATATAATTATTTATATAGATTTACATATACAAGTAAATAATATTAATAACTATAATATATTATTATTATTATTATTATTGTAAATATTTATGCCATTGATCTAGCTAACTCACAAACGTAATGTTTTGTTTATAGATGATTATTTAATAACGACTTCACTAACATTTACATCGCATTAACATTAACATTAGCATTAACAATAAAATAAATAAATAATGATCATTAATAAATGAGATATCATGATCATAGGTAAAAGTGTTTACCACCTATATTTATGATATAGATGGTATTATACTTTCATTATAATGGTGTGTAATTACATTTGTATTATATACTGAAAACACATATAATCATTGCAATAGTATTAGCTAAATAAGTGATAAACATTTAGAGATATTATGTGCTTATACAGAGTGATTTTAAAATAGTATCCCCCCGGAAATTGAATGGTAACTTTAAAAAAATTATTTAAAAAGTCAGAAAACCTGACTGAGTTAAATATAAACTGAAAAGCCAAAAACAAGTTCAGCAGTTTACATAGCGACTTTAACAGTTTCTATAAATATAAATGTTACCTTGGAAATTTTACGGCAGCCTTTCGATCCATTAGATTGTAGACGATAGTTTTTTGTTTTTGCTATAAAATATGTAAGTTATTACAAGTACCTATACCTTATAAAAAATTTATATAAAAACTTACCGTTTGTTGCAAAACATAATAAAAAAAGGAAACATATAAGTAATATTATAATACGTAGACCGAGGTCCCATAATGAAATGAAATTTCTATGATTCTTTTTGTCTAACAACCGGAGGATTGATAAGTTTGGTATTATCTACAGTAAACTTAAACTATGTCGAATCTAAGGAAATAAAATTTTTCGGTTTTCTTGCTTTGACTCGCTGATTTTGGAGATGTTTTTTTCATAGCCATTTTCACAGCCAATACTATGACGTTATGTCCGTTTTAAAAATTTTGAATATCTCTCACTGAATTTGCACTTTTATTAATTAATTTTAAGTAATTAAAAAGATATTACTAAAATAATGGTTTAGTTGAAATGTCCAGCCAGTAAAGTTAAGGAAAAAAAATATTTGAACCAAATTTAAATTTAATGAATAATCCCTATTCTCCAAAATGGCTGACATGAGAATCATTGAAACGCTTCATTTTGGGTTTACGGTCTTAAACCTTGATATAATATTTATGTACATAATATATTTGTCTTTATAAATATGATAGTACTTTGTAGTGCTCAAATATATAAATATTTTAAATACGTGGCACCCCATCTGATATCTATACCTTACAAATAATATATTCCCTAAAGTGATGTTATTCATATGCATATTGAGTATACCACATATCTACTGCATATATTTACTGAATTTCTATAAAATATTTTTTTATCCATAATATTAATTTATTATAATCCATAATTTCTCACTACAAAATAAATTTTGTATGAAAAATTAGTATTAACATTATTTTCAAAAGCGACACTCTATTCATTAAACAAAGCAACAAGTAAAAATAAAATTTAAAAATGATATTAAGGACTTTCCTCAAAATTCAGTTTGTCTTAATTACGACCATTTTTAAATATTGAGTTTAAATTGCTATGAAAGTATTGACTTATTTCCTTTATATTCTGTGGGAGCAAAGGACATCCACAAGAGCTCTTCAACCGTCCCTGTCTCCAGCAATATCTTCGTCCAAGTTTCTCGAAGTCTCACTTTTCTTCTGGATTCTTGCGGATACCAAGCTTCTTCAGGCTTTCTCAAAGTGTGCTCTATCCACCTACATTTCCCCTCTTAAATCAGCAGTTTTATCTGTAGCTGACCTGTTTTTCTCCACAAATCTTCATTGGAAATAGTATTGACCAGTGAATGTTCCTAATACGATGGAGGCACCTGTTGATAAATACCTGGAGCTGAGACTTAATTTAATTTGTTACCTTCCATGTCTCACTAGCAGATAGCAATCCAGACTTTACATTACTATTAAAGATACGCAGATTTATCTTGTTTGAGATATTACGATTTCTTCAGATGGGGTACAACTATACAAACGCAACATTGGCTTTCTTAAAAAGTCGCACATAACCAGATAAACTTAAAGCTGAAAATCTTGAAGCGTGATGATTTAGTGTGTATATGAAAGTTTTTCTTTATTTCTGCGTCAGGAACACTCTCCTTAAATCCGACTATGACACTGCCATGGATATCCTCAAAACCTCTGTTTGATGGTCTTTTTTTGACACTGCAAGAACAATTGAGGTTTATCAGAGAAGATCGCAATTTAATTATATTTCATTTTGAACTTCAATCGAAAACAATTGAACATCATTGACAAAAACTGAAGAATGTGACGAAAGTATAAAGCCGCGAGTCATATACGTAAATCATACAAAATAAATTTCACTAACGTTTTTTGATTATTCAAAAGAATATAGAATTGTATTTATAATTCAGGTACATACACATTTTTTTCAGAATTTGAAAATATATTTCTCTCAAACTGCATGCATTCAATTTATAATTTATTACAAACTTATGAATATAAAATACATAAAAAAAATTCTGTTTTTTTTTTTTACTTCACAGCACAAATATTATTTTACAATAACAATAAATTCATCACTTTTAGCTTCTTATTCTATGCTATTTCATATCTTTCATCAATAAATCACACACATACATATATACTTTCGATACCTGAAAAATGAATGGAACCAAAAAAGAATAAAAGTACCTAGATAGGTATATTGTATGTGTAAGCTCGAATTAAAAAAAACTGAACCTATATCAATATATACAAATGTTTTACGATTCAAAATATTTCAAAACATTTTAAATTTAGGAAAAATAATCATCGAAAAATTCTAAAATGAACATAAAAACAAAACTTAACAAGTGAAATTTACAAAATTTAAATACCCCCGACAAATTTATTCCTTCTAAAACGAATTTTGGAAAATTAGCTATAAAATATTCTCAATCAAGTTGGTTCGACCGTTCAGGGGCTACGATGCCACTGAGAAACACACAGACGCACAGATAAACACTTTAAACTTATAACACTCTTTCTAAAATCGATATCAAAGTGATGATCAAGGACATCAGATGAAATGAAAAGGAGAGAGCTTTCATTTTTTGGGACAAATTTTTAGAAATATTTTAATTGAAATATTTAAGTTGATTTATTGTTTTGAATTATTGTTTTGAATTATTGTTTTGAATTATTGTTTTGAATTATTGTTTTGAATTATTCACGCCTTTTGCAAACTAAATCGATATTGAGATGATCGCCAATTTTTATTTTGTAGGGTACGAAAACCTTAGTTCGCACTTTAAACATAGCCAAGAACAGTCTCCGATAAATGGCCTTTCAAATGAACTTGAAAAATTTAAAATCGGTTCATTCGTTCAGGCGCTACGATGCCACAGACAGACACGCACACATAGCGGTCAAACTTATCACACCCTTTTTTTAGTTCGGGGGTTAAAAACAAACCAAACCAAATACAAGTACATGAGGAACCGTTTATCGGTCATCATTTCACGTTCCGAACCAGAATATAAGAAATTCTGCTTTCTCGGATAAAAAAAATTGATAAGTCACGAATATTCATTATATTACGAGATAATTTCAAAATTCATAACGTGCAATTGCAGGAAATGTTCATATATGGAAACCAATTAAAGTTATTTATCAAATGAGCCACTTACGCTGCGGAATTTTCGAAATAAAACAAAAAATAATGATGAACTGTGTAATACAACTAGTAGCCGTTTTTATTGATCAAAAATGTACTTAAACCTATACTCTTCCGCTATCGATGACTATAATATAGGCAGCAGAACGAAGAACGTTCATTCTCCTGAAGCGTTCGACGATTGTATAGTGTACGTACGATGTTATTGAAGAAATGTTTGCTTTGAAAATTTAATACATTATGCATTATTTCTTGAGTAGAGGGATTTCCTTTCATGCCGTCTTTCATCCTTCAATTCCCACAGTGTGTGTACACAGCCTATATTTCTTGTTATCATTTATGCTGTATTGAGTGTAATATTCAATTTATGTGTTATGTAATAAATATTATTTTATTTGAACTCACAGGAGACTAAACATACATATAAATCTTAATATCCGTCCGTGTATCAGTAGCAGCAGGCATTTTTAATCAAATTTGACAGGAAATGAATTAACTCAATATGTTGACAATGGCAGAAACTTGGTTATAGGTAGTAAGGATGTAAAACAAAACATTTTAAAGTTGCTGGAGCTTTTGAAAAATTGAAAAAAGAGAACAGTTTTCCTCTAATAACTTGAAAACTATACTATACGTTAACTAAAAAAAGGTTATATCTTTTTTCTATTTTAACTGCTAATAATGGGTAGAAACCCTATAATCAAAAGTTTTTATGGTTTGAGACCAAAACTGAAATTGATGAAACTGTGTTGCATGAATAATCAATTTTTAATATTTCTCCATTTATCTAAGCTATTTAAGCTCAGCATCTTGCTTTTTAAAAGTGCAAAACTAGCATGCGGTTGCAAAAAAATTTAATGATTTTTCACATAAATTACCCTACACTCATTTAATCAGTAAAATTAATCGGTATTCTTAGCATAATATTTGCATAAAAACATGTACTTTTCTATTAAACATTGTTTATCATAATTTTCCATGCCAGAGTATGGGAAAGAGCTGTACCTTGCATCACAATTTTCATTTATGTGATTTCTTGATGAATTAAATATTAGGCAGGTATCGGCAAAAGCTACATTCATTTTAATAAAAATGTAAACCATGGTACATGACCTTCTTGTACCATGGATTACATTTTGATGTACTCATCGATGGTACGTGAATCCACTATCTTCAAAGTGTAATATTTACAATTCAACAGCTCTAAAGAACAGCAGAATAGAAGGTTTGCGATTGAAACATGTGAAACTGTTTCTGTTATTCGCTTCAACTATTTTTGTATTGTTTTGGAAATAAATACCACGATACTAGAAATAAAATTTTATATTAAAAAAATTTATTTCAAAAATATTATTAAAAAACATTCAACAGACTTATAGTTTACTAAATATCGATATTTCGATTGCAACGCAACCATCGTCAGTAGCTACATTTATTCATATAACAGATAAAAATTATCACAAAGTTGAAAAATAAATTTTTCAAGACCAACAAACTTTTTGTTTCACAGCAAATTATTTTGTGGATCTGAAATATTATTTTATCGACCTCAATTTATATCTGTGATTTCTGCTAAAATGGGTGTGTCTAAGTTCGCTACTGTTTGTGAAATGAGTGTGTCTAAGTTCGCTATAACTGATGAGAATTGTTTTATGACTTTACTTGTGCTATCCATTTTATCAATTCAAAGTCAGAGATAGGACTTCTAAAATGCTTTCATAAGCTAACAAACTATTATGATATCTAACAAATTTAACTAACTTTGCAGGCAGAATTTTGTGCTCCGTACTCAAAACATGGTCCGCGAAGCAAGATTTTTATGTCGAGTATGTCTCAACTCGAAGTCAATATTCATTATTTTAATTCTGCATTGATTGGGAGTCAATTAGAGATATGTCGATTTATAGTAACAATACTTGTAAAACAGGGAACCGAACAATACTTGCAAATAGCTAAACAGTACTTAACAGTTGAATTTCTTAATTTGTTCCCGAAAAAAGATCGCATGAACATGCATTTTCTTAATTTCGAAGTGGATGTACTTTGCCTTTATAAAAGTCCGTCTCGTACAAAGCTAATACAAGAAATTGTAGTTTTACTGATTGTGAAGAAGATATAACACTTTACCCTATATTATTTATACCAGAATATGACTTTTTTTAAATTACCATAAATAATTATTATAATTATAAAAAAAAATAAACACTTAAGATTAAATTAATTTCCTTTAATAACACTCCCTTTAAAAATTGAACACCGACTCCCATATAAAAAAAATATAAAAAAATCATTTAAGTAAATTAATAGACACTACCAGGCATTGCCAATGTATATAGAAGCGCTTAATATTACCATAATCTTACTGATATTATTCACTGATTTCACCCTGTAAAAATAATTAATTTAAATATGTGTTAAACCATGGTAGGTATACATAAAAAAACACGATACGATACGATGGTGTATTATAATGTTTTGTTCGTGATGATGAACTTGTGATATTTTCTTGTAATATTCTTCTTTCTATTCGTTATAAAAGTTACTGTATTTCTATGAAATACCCATAAAATTAAATGTACAAGGTTTTTCAACGTTTGCAATGCTAGTAATGATGTTGTAATCATTCCAGTTATTCAAGTGAAAATGGAAACACGAATCCGCCTTTATTTTTCATTAAATTAATTTTCATTATCGAAAATTATACTATGAAAAATGTCAAATTTGAAATACGCCTAATTCAATATTATGTTTACATAGCATAGACGTGTTTCATAAACCAAAAAAATAGTGATTTTTGGGTGAAAATAAGGGTGTTTTCTGGGTGCCCCTATAAGAACTATGTTCTTTTCGCTGTAATTTATGTATTTCAAAATTTTTTGAAATACATAAACTGAAATTTTTAAAAAAATATTAAATCAATTGACGTGAATGGATTTTGTACTCCTTTAGAATACCATTTCAAGATAACTATAAAAAAAAGTGTCAGTCAGTTGCTGTAGGACACTGTTTTTGTTTAGCTTCCATCTGCTAGATTTCATCAGGAACATGGTTCCAAAAGATTTTTTTCTTGTTATTTTCGAGATAACTAACTATTTTATAACTATTTTAATTTTGTGGTATTCGTTTTGTCAATTCTTGAATATCAATTTTGCAAGAAAAAAATCACATTTTTCGATTTTAACCGCCTGAGTTTTTGTTATTTTCGAAAATCATGAGGTTTTTTCTTTCAAACTATAGTTTTTTTCGAAACATTTGCTTGTAAGGCTTAAGGTTTTGGAAATTTAGGTTTATTTAATTGATCGGCATTACAAATGTTCACTAAGGACTTCTTTTCTTATTCTGTATGGTAAGTTAAGTTAAAGTGACTGTCGTGGGGCGGGATACACTTAGACCATAATATCGGTGAAACCGAAGATGGTTGGCCTATCTCCGGCCACTAGTCCATGAACCATTTGATGCCGTTTAAGAACAACAGGAGTACTATGGCGTCAACGGATTCAATGTCCGAGCGGTCGTTAAAGAACGGCTGGCTCAAGTGTGTCCATCTCCTCATGGCAAGATCTGAACACTGACAGAGAAGATGAAACATCGTGCCTGTATGGCAGATCGGTTTAATAATAAGTTTATGCCAGTCGTTTCAATATCATCAAGTGCAAACTGTTTGCTGGATAACCCTGTACTCTGTATATAAGTTAATGATGAGTGCTTATACTTTACTTCTTTCATTATTTAAATATACAACCAACAATTTTTTGATAGAATATTCTCTACTTTGTCTGATCGAATCACATATGTTATAAGTCAGACAAAGAACGAATGATAAAATATATCCACAAATATAAAGTGGTGAATAGGGACGTATGGTACTTATAATTGTTATTATTATGATTATAACAGGAGCGTGTACAGAAATACTATTGCTATTTTAATTTCTGTAAGTACTATCGTAGCATATTTAATACGATAATACCATGTACATGTTATGATGTTCACGTTGCTACGTCTTTATTGAAGTGAGATATGCTATTGATATGTGTTTTAACATTAATAAATTGTAAACAGTTGTTGCTTTGTAACGCACATCACATCTATATATACACATTTTATTATAACTGACTTTCGTCTATACAGATTGGACTATTTTAATATATTATGGTTAATAGCTCGTTTTAAAGTTAATCAATCAAAAATTAACTTAAATCAAAGTTTCAATATTTGATGGGAGACATAATGTTCTGGCATTAGATTGGACTTAGTTCTCTCAGGCCTTCTTATTTGCATGCTCACGATGTTTAGCATTCATTAAACAGACATTTGTGGTAGAAGATCATCAAATTAATTGGTTGCGATGTTTTAACCAGAACAGGTTCTGGTGACGGTGACCCCGACGACCAAGTCGTCTGGAAAACATCTCAAATCATCATTAGTAATGATTCACATATCTCAACATATTCGTTACATTAGCAATTATGTTGTTTTAATTGATATCATTACAACTATTTAAATAATTTTCATAAGATAACTATCAAAAAAACAATATTTATTTCAACGTTAATAAACATGACTGTTCTACTCATGTGAGAAAAAAGGTACATTTTCAATTTTATATCGTTACAATTCAATTTTATATAATTTATAATTCTAAAATTACATCAATTCTCTTCAAATTCTTCTATTAATGTGAAGTTGACACCCGTCACTACATATTATAAAGCAACAAACTCGGTTCCCACTGTCTGTTTATCAATATTTATGCTTAGATCTTTTAAACTACGTCAACAGAATACGTAAGAGTTGGAGAGATTGCAAAAACAAATCTATTTTGCAAAACTTTCGTAAACTTCTTAGCTATTTTTGTATGACTTTCCTTTCTTCAAAACCTTTATACATCCAAATAATTTTTATTTCATGTGCTCACGGTCTTATTTTTTAGTAGTTCTAGACAGAAGTTTTTATTAATATTAGCCCATTTTCAAAGTAGGTTTGATATTGGCTTGCTATTTGACTATAAGTGTCTGCTGAAGTCGATCATAGACGGATGATCAGGCTACAACGTATGCCGCGAACCAAAAATTAGATTCTATTGTATTTTATTAACTCTCGTAGAATAAGCGCTAAATAATTTTTTTAGTAAAATGCGTAATTGGAGGGTGTAAACGATATGAAGTTGATTATTCTAGTCCCGACTATATGATATAAAATAACCGTATTAAATACAAAAACATAATATTTAATTTAAAATTAATTCAAAAATGAACAATTAAAATATTTTAATGTGTAACTTACTTCACTTATGCTTTGTTCAATTTACACATTGAATTTTAAATTGATAATAATTTCATTGAAACCTACAACATTATTTACTTGGTAGTATAATTTTAATTACAACTTACAATCTACCTTAAATTACTTATTACATAGCCTACCTTTTATCTTACAAGATGTTCCAGCATTACACGGTCCTATATAAATGATTTAGGATATGGCGCATCAAAAAATCCATGAATTCGAACTATTCTGCGGTGTGGTAAAAAAAGTTCTGATGTGCAGCATTTTCTCTCATAAGACAAATACATAGAGCGGCCATTTTCGAGATAGAGGGAGGGTGGAAATAGGTTGAGAAAAATTTCTGCCACTTACCAATTTAGCCTCTTAATTATCACAAAAACGTTACATACTGCTTTTAAACATCCCCCCCCCCCCCGTTTCTTGCTCTCAAACGCTCGGAAAGGGGTAACATGGTTTATAAAGGGTAATTAAATTTAAAGGGGTGGGAGGGAACTTATTTGGCACAACTTTTATCAATTTTTAATTACATTTTTACTTTTTCTTCTTTATTTTCCTTCCACTTCTATCGCGAAAAAGGCTGCTTTTCCGAATATATCTTGTATGAGAGAAAATGTTCCACATCGACTCAAAAGCTGATTTACCACGCGGCAGAAAATTAGCCATATCCTAGAATTAAAAATTATCACAAACCAATGGAAAAACTTGGAATGAAAAGGATTACCACGGTCCTTTTTTTGGTTTTTATTTAACAAACTTCACAAGACAAATTTTTGAAGAGTAAAGAGTTCAACAAAAAAGTTATCATCTGTAATTTGCCACTTCAGTCAAATTTTTTACTAAAGGCTTTACTTGTAAAAATATCAAAAATAGAGGAGAAACAATCGGAAACAAATTTCAGATTTTTAGGTTCGTTCCGATAAGTTTTCATGCAAGTATACAAAGTTACAGTATTTTAATTTTAATTTTAAAATAATTCATTTAACCATTTTACCTCATTAGGTAGGATTGTATTACGGAAACGTCTTGGGCCATTAAAATTTTCCAAACTTTTGGCTTAATTCAATGGCGAAAACTTTTTGATTTCAAAACTTCTCTAAAAGTTCTGTAACACTTCATGTAAATATATGAATAGTGTACAGGTAGCATGGATAGTTAGTTATCTAATCTTTATTGTAAATTGAAAATTTAAATTGAAAAATTATTTAATTTACATTTTTCTATCCTTTGCTACCCACATACCTACACAATTGTTAGATAAAATATTATGTAAAATACAAGCATGACATGAATTTTATGTAAATATGCATAATGTGAAACATTTAGAATGCATTCATTCAGAATAACATGTGTACATTTTTAATGAATTTACCCTGATTAATTGTAATTACACAGTTTAACGTTCGAAGTGATGTTTTCAAAATTAGTGGGTTTCAAAAAAAAATTTAAATAAGATCGGATCAAATGTTCTGTGTTCGAAAAAAAAATCGAACTTTTTAACTTTGTGACGTCATCAGAATCCAAAAAATTTAATTTTGCTCTATCACATCCAAATTTTATCCAATTTTGATGAGCCAAGTATGTAATCCTATTAAATTTGGGTCATACTTTTCAAATTTGTGATCAAAATTAACCTAGCTCTAATAGATTTCAAGAATATGGAGCCTGGTCCCGGAATTAAGCACATACGTGATAGCTAGCGAAAAATTGGCATGACAACTGAAAAGAATGGCTCCAAATTAGTGGGTTTCAAAAAAAATTACAATCAGATCGGATCAAATTTGCCTGTGTTACCAAAAAAATCGAATTTTTTTACTTTATGACGTCATTAGAATCCAAAATATTTAATTTTGGATTCATTAAATGATAAATACAAAGTTAAAATGATAAATGTTATTCAATTTTTATGAACCAAGTATTTAATCCTACTAAATTTGGGCCATGCATTTCAAATTTGTGATCAAAATTAACCCATCTCTAATAGGTTTCGAAATTGTTCAATCATGGTTCCGGAATTAAGCACAAAGGTGATAGCTAGCGAAAAATTGACATCAGAGCTGAAAAGTATGACCCAAAATTAGTGGGTTTCAAAAAAAATTCCAAAAAGATCGGATCAAATTTGCCTGTATTATTAAAGAAATCAAATTTTTTAACTTAATGACGTCATCAAAATCAAAAAAATTTAATTTTGCTCTATCACATCCAAATTTTATCCAATTTTGATAAACCAAGTATGAAATCCTACTAAATTTGGGTCATACTTTTCTTTCAAATTTGTGCTCAAAATTAACCTAGCTCTAATAGGTTTCAAGAATGTGCAGTACTAGTCCCGAAATTAAGCACAAACGTGAAGTATGCTTTCAGTGAAATGCTAATGCATTGTTGATTGCACTGAGTAAGGGAATGTCCCATTGAAGTTTTATTGAGTAATTTTTGATGTAGCCCAATAAATAATCAGTTTTAGCGTAATGAGAAAATCACGCTATTATGCATAGCCCTTGTCAAATTAATATACAAATGTCTTCTTAACTGTTATAGATTAAATTTTATAAATTATTTTTGTTACGATATTAAAAAAATTAATCGGTATTTTTTCCGTTTACAAATTATTTTAAATGTAATAAAATTTTCACATCACTTAAAATACTTTTCAGAACATTCTCTATAATCGACTAACGTCATATTGTATCGTTTAAGTTCGGCCTACTGATATATATGTCTACTGCAGCATATTATTCCGCCTAAGGGTGACTATCATAAGCCAGCTGAGCCGCATAAGAACGAGTGTTACATAATTTCTAAGATTAAAATGATTAAATTATTATTTAGTTCAGTTCTCTACTGCTATGAAGAGAAAAATATTTATAGAGTAGAAACGGGTGTACATTATGCTTTTTTAACCGCAAATTAACATGCACTAAAAAGTAAAAAAAAATTGCGCATTCTTCTGAATAAGAAACAATAATCAAAATACTATCGGTAATAGACTTTGTATTCAGAATTTAATGAAACTTGGCATAGTTGTCCATTATTATATCATAATTAACGAGTTTAATTTTTCGGGGCCTTCAGAGAACTAAAAATCTGAACGTCCAGTTTTGTGAAATAAAATAAAATCTGTGATTTCCCATAAGGATCCATGTTGAAATATCTTTAAAATATCTTTTCTCAGTTTTCTGAGGGCCCCTAAAAATGGGTTAACTGGTTATTTATGATATAATAATGGACAACTATGCCAAGTTTCATTAAATTCTGAATGCAAAGTTGATTACCGATTTAGGCTACTTAAAAATCAATCAAATCATTACAATAATAGAATTTAGTTACAATTATTGATATTTTTCGAGTCGGTGTCTAAGCTAAGAATTTTTTGTTTGTAGTAATTTTGCATTTAGAGACTCCTTCCGCTATGATAAAACACACCCTCTGTTTAAGTAGTGTTTTATTGGCTGAATTTGATTTTGGGGAATGTATTTTTTATTAATTGATCATAATAAGAGGTAGGATAATTTAATTTTTTTGGTGTATGTCTTTTATGGTGTAAGCATATTTGTATATTATTTTTATTGAAAGTAGAATCGAATTTATAAATCTATCTCAGCATATTTCGATATCTCGTTTGTTTAAGCATAAATAAATATATGCATAGTATCCATTGCCTCGTAATAATATTAAATATAGGTGTTATAATAATGATAAGATACTATCGCCATGTTGAACCCAGTTACACATACAAACGATAAAAGATGTCCTATCTTCTCTTCTTATTCGTCATCGTGTAACCGCCTTGTGTAACCCAACAAACATCTTTGGTTTATATATAATATTGTAACACCACTAAGTAATAATATATATAGGCTATATTCTATATAGTAAATATTAAAACACTATACCCACCATGGTTTTAGATACATATATAGGGTAGAGTGTTGTAACTTGTTGATAATATACCTTAAACTACGAGAAACGTTGTCCAAATACTGTTTTCGGTATGAAAAATAAAAAATAATGAGAGAAATAAAAAACGCGATTGTATTAACAAAAATTTGAAAAGAAATAAACATGTCCAGTAGTTTACATAAAGGTTTTAACAGTCGAAGCACATAAAAATCAAGATCGGCTCATATGTTCCCATTAATGGGCTCCAACTGTTAAATCCGTTGTATAAACTACTCTGCATGTTTCTTTCTTTTCAGTTTTTATTTAACACAGTCAATGTTTTAAATTTTTTAATTAATTATTTTATTTTAGACCTTTTTAGTGTCCCGACACCACAAAACCCTATTATTAAACAACTATATTACAATTTTTAATTCAATTTATCATTCCTAATTAAATTCAAAGTAATAATTTATTTATACTTTTTTTAAATCCCCTTTTAATGCCCTATTCGATTGATTCCCTACTCGATAGGTTTGGTTGATTTTCTTTTTATTAGCGTATTAATATTTCGCCCCTAAAATTCATCATTTTGTTTTTTTGTTCAAACACCTCCCTTAGGGTACTTGGGTTTTTATGACAAATATAACAATAGATACCTTAAATGTCGAAATCCATCGAGCTGTTAATAACATTTTTCATATCCAAAAATAAAACTTTTGCTTTCAATGTTTATTTATTTAGATCCTAAATTGTTTTTTCCAGCTTTGAAAATGACTGTTTTGGAGTTTTCCAAACATTAAACTCAATAATTTGGAAACTATGAACTTTACAAAAGAATCGCAAGGAGTTTTTTCATTTTTTTATAGATCAAAAAGATGCCCAATTGACCATGAGTAAAAGAAATAGACAGTTGGAGCTTTTACTGGACAATCAAAAAAGAGGTTGTGTCTAAGTGAAAATTCCTGACGGTAACATATGCTGAGGTATTTCAAGGATCAAATATTAATGAAATAGAAATTTCGAAGAGATTTCTTATACAAAATGGCTTTAAAAAAACCCGAAAAAAGTAAATTATGGTCCAAGGTAAAACATTGTACCGTATACGACAACCAACTGTACCAACCATAGGTACATAGACAAACATGATGATGAAACATGAAGCTATGTTTAAATTAAGTTTACTTCTATTTTACTATATGTACATAGATAGAATAGATACACCATCTTAAAGCGTCTAGGTCGTCTAGGACGATGTTATAGGCCCATGTAGATAGTGGTGTGAATATAATAATAATTTATATAACATTATTCCTCTTCTAGCAATTTTATAGTTTAAATTGAAAAGTGTTATGTTTAATTTAGTAAAGATTTTAATGAAAATAAACATCATTCTATCAGTGTTAGTTTATCATATCCTGGAAATAATGAGTAAAGTTATCATTATTATCAGTCAATGGTTTATATAAAACATTCAAGTATGTTAAGTGTTTGTGTAAAACATTTTCAGAACTTATGTTTAAAATCTTCCACTTTTCGAATATTTACCTATTTTAATTTAATACTTTGGGGTACCTGATATTATACTACATAAATAGGAAATATCTAGATTTGTCTGTGTTCCCAGATTATTGTAAAAATCGTTAGTTTATAATAAATCTAGTAAGATTATTAACTATAACGATAGATTTTGAATAATCGATAAATAAACCCGATTTTTATATTTTTGGGTTAAATTACCTTTTGTACAAAGTTTTCGATTCGACTTCTTCGATTCTCAGAGGAAAGCATTTTTTTTTTTAAATTGCAAAAATCGAAAAAAAATCTATTTCGTACATTATTTAGAAATTATCTTTTTTTGTAACACACAAGCCATGGTCCATACGTTTAGATAATAACATTTGACTAGTCTATATGTGTAACATTATTATCATTATTATTGAGAAAGACATTTTCAACTATCCGTTAGCTCAAGCCAAAGCTACATAGTTTACCAAAGCATCTATATTACCTCATTATTTGTCTTTAAGAAAGTTTTGTCCTGGTAAAAATATTATACGTGAATGCACCAATAAATTGAAAAGTTCTTTTTAGAAAACACAAAAGAACATATATAATATTATTAGAAAAACCAAAGTATATAATAATAACTACTCGTGGTGAATATGACCAAGTAAGGTTTATAAAGATTAACAAACAATCATCCGATTAGTACGGTCTTAACTAAGATAATAATTTTAGGAAGTTTCTTGCTTTTTTTTTAAATAAATGAGTTAATTTATTCTCGCTTATTTCGCCTTAAATAACACAAAATTCTGGAACAAAAGCTATTAAGAATTCAATTTTGTATATAAGTCGATTGAAAGAGAGCTGTTTAAAATTGAATAGAATTCGAAAATTTAAGTAATAATTTTCTTACTTGCTTGACTCTGTGAAATTCTTATCTATATATGTAGTTTTTCCGTAACTCGAAAATCTCATATTTATATATTTGTCTCCAGGCGAGAAAAAGGAAAGTAGTTATAGTTTAATTTATAAGGTGGTGATCAAATATTCCAATAGTCAAAATGACAAAGCTCCAAGAGGCGAAGGAAATACCGTTGCACCAGGCACATTTGACACCAATTCAAAACCTCCTTGTAACCAGTTTGAAATCATTTTCGTCACTATTAACCGAAATGTGAATTTATTATTAACGGCCAAATTAAATAGCAATTGTAAAATGCATATGAAATATGCTAACTGCAAATTTTTAATTTCTTATAAATCAAACTAGGTCTCAAAATTTCCTGACGCTCTAACGAATCGAATGCCGCAAACCGTATTCAAATCCGACTTACTGCTCAAATTTTTCGAGCTTTGATCATTTTTTGTGCTTCGTTTCTTGGTCTAACCCCGCAATAGTAGATATGGAAATGGCATTCTGTGAAACTTTTTCTAACCCACGCTGAAATGTTCTGCGGATAGCTCTGATCAAAAGCTCCTTCGGAAGCCCGATACTCGAAAACAACCTGTTAAAAATTTGGTGAGAGCTTTTGATCAGAAGAATCCGAAGAACATTTTTAGAGCAGTTTGTAAAGTCTCACAGAAAACCATTTTCCTATCTACTCTAGTATTGCGGGGTCCTTTAAAAGAATATTCAACGCAAATACAGCAACTTTCTCTCAGAGAGTTAATAATAATAGTATCTATATAGAAAAGTGTTGTTTTTCTTTGTATAATAATAGAGTTTTCTTTCAATGTATGTGTTCTTTTGTATTGAAAAAGTTAATAATATTGTTGTTGGGTGTTTTCCCTATCTTATAAATATATGGTAAATTAAATTATAAGTCAATTTATAACCTATTTTAATCTACCTATATATATATTTTAAGAAAAATGTTTTAAAATTATAATGAAAAGTATATTGATTTTTTTTTTACTTTTGTATTGTTACAGGATCATGTGATATTGCATTGGGAATGGAATCTGGTGATATTCCGGATAGTGCAATTACAGCTAGTTCATCGTATGTACCAAATGTGGGTCCAAAAAATGGAAGGTTTGTCTTTCACTTAATTTTTTACTATAATTTTTTCTATTTATTTTGATGTTTGTTGAGACCTTAATTCTCCAAAAATAGGCTACTCTGTAAGACCTTTTTTGAAATTGGAAAATTATTAAAACTATCTAGCGCAAATAAAATATCAATAGCCATTATAAGATAACTTTAAGGTTTCATCCATTTCTGACCTATGCCATTTCTTGCACAGTAATTTTGTGATTGGAAATTGGTTGAAGTTTCATTTCAGCATTGAATCGAGCTGAGGGTCAAAATAGGTTTGCTTTAAAGTGTTGTTTATTATCATTTTCATTCTTTGAAGTCATTTCAATGAATATTTTATTATTATTTCTTCAAATTTTAATGAATGGACAGAGATAGATAAACCTACTTATTTGAAATTTGCTGGCGGAGTTACGGATACCAGTTAGTATATAATATAGAAGATATTAAATTGAGTGTGTATTTGTGTCATATGTCACAAGCTCGGCTCTATGAAATATGAATTATACGCATATACAACACATGCCTTACACACACAAAAACACTCAACATACAACGCTCACATACACGTACGCAGACACACAAACACACAGCAATACAATGACAATGTTACAAAACATGTTCATAATATTTAAAACAAACATAATATTTAATAAAGTATAGACTATCCGATTTGCATTTTAATCATAACATCGACACAAGTCTTTCTATTCGTCATACATGTATTTGTACACAAACCCATGTTATAGTGTTCTAGGCTCAATATCATTTTCAAGGATGTGAATGCTCCAAAGTAAAATCTTAACTATCAGTAAAATAAAATAAATACTCCTAAAAATATATTATATAAAGGAAGGAAACGGGAACAAAATAATCCCGTTGTTTTTTGAATTACGAAGAACGGGAACTCAATTTAATTATGAGCTCAACGAAGATCCATCATTTGATGAACAGAAACGACTATACTTAGAGTATTAATGATTGAAGAGCGATATCTATATTATCAAATTTATAAGCAGCACTTGCACACAGTATATTATATATTTTTGTAGTTGCGTGATATTGTAAAGCTAAAATTAACACATTATTTGAAAACAAAGAATATATTTGATTGATATGTATGAACTGTGCAATAAACCAAAACTTTTTTACAATATTGTAGGGAAACAAAAACCTTTAAAAATCTATTAATAATTTAAGACTAATTATTAAACACATGTATGCTTAACCCTGTTTCTGCTATTTTCCAATGTTAAATTTATGCCCTTCAATGTCGTCTTCTTCAACATACACACTCATTACATACACAACGAAGATAGCAAATACAAATACATCATAGAAACTGTCATACGAATATACCATGTATTCAAATTCGATGAATATTTATATGTTTTGATGATCCTACATATGTCTATAATATATGAAGTTGTATCTAGGTATATGTTGTTCGCATACTTAAATATTAATCCGACAATTTTTATACAAAATATAAAATATAGATATAACTTATCTTTTCTTCAGTACTCAAAAATATCGTTGTTATTTCTGATATTTGCTTATTCAGTCACTTTCAAAATGCGATACTAGTGATTACTGCTGTTGATTTGGAGCCAACACGTTTCTAACCAAATTGGTGGTGTTATACAATTCTTCACATCTATCTTTAACCTGATTTTTATACTTTTTAAAATATATAAAAATTATCCCGTCTACTGAGTTTCATCAAATTACAAAACAAAAATTATAAAAATTGCAAAAAAACTTTGTTTTTGGTTGACACAAAACACTAAAAATTTTCATACAGATAAAAGGATATCTTAAATGTTGAAATCTATAGAGCTGTTTGGAAGATACTAAGTAACGCATGAAAACAGAACCACTTCTTGACAGTCGAGTAAAAAGTTGCATGATTATATGAAACATTCATTAAAGTCAACAAACCTTTAATATTTTCTCATTAACCATATTTAGTAGCATTCCTAAAATAATATAAACAATATTTTATGATGTTTGTGTTGTGTTGGGTTGGGTTCAAAAGCCATCCAATGATTCCGTGTTGATAGCATGATAGTGATGTGATGATCTTTACTTACAATATCTAAATGTATAAACAAAAACATATCTCAAATGGATAATTACTTATAATATAAATATAACGAACTTAATGCATAAGTTTTCAATTAAAAAGGTTTGGAAAGTATGTATTTGTGAGTATCTTGTGTATCCTAAAATGAATATGTATAGATACTACGAATGTATAAGTACAGTAAGTTTGATTTTTAATTTGCTAACGAGATTAAAAAGTTTCAATTTTAAAATGATATAAGGAACGGTATCAACAAAATTTATACATTCAGCATAGGGTACAGAGTGAGGAATTTTCCCCAAATTTTTGAGGAATTTTAAACTCTATAAAAGTAGGTACTTAAGGTGATTGTTTCCCTACAATATTGTAAAAAAGTTTTTGTTTATTGCACGGTACATACATATAAACCAAATACATTCTTTGTAGCCAAATAATGTGTTATTTTTAGCTTTACAATACCATGCAACTACAAAAATATATAATATATTGTGTGCAAGTGCTGCTTATAAATTTGATAATATAGATATCGCTCTTCAATCATCAATACTCCAAGTATAATCGTCTCAGTCCATCAAATGATGGATCTTCGATGAACTCATAATCAAATTAAAATTTTGTTTTATATCATCGACAACCTTATATTTTTATGGTATGATTATAAACTACAAGATTGTCTAATTATTAAAGATAGTTTTTTATCACACTCTCTAGATTTTTTGATATAGAAATATCCAATTGAAAAGGATATTCTATATGATTCATCATTTTTTCAACCAACTTTGAACGATAAAATAATAATAAAAAATTCCTTCCTGTTGAACGTGCTCAATTTTTGAAGAATTTCTACTCAAATAATTACCCAACGTTTATACTTTCGCGATATTAAAATTGATTCAGACAGTCGAAAATAAACGTACGGTGTTATATATATACTATAATTATATAATTATTATATACACAAAACAACCCTGGACTCTTTACTATAATATTATAACTTTACATTATTATGATAGGGTTAAACCAGTCGTAAATGAATTAGGGCTGTGTATTTATTTATACATGAACCTACAAAATATAAATTTTGTAGTATTGAAACCTAGAAATACAAAAGTTTTTGGTTGTATGATTCTTACTTCATCATACCAAAAACAAAATGATTATGCACTTGTCTCTTTGTAAGATGTAAGATATTGACAGTTTTTTTTACACAATAAATGTCTTAGATATAATGATTTTCCAGTTAAAAATTGATCCGATACGTGTTTTCCGTTTCTTGATTATGCATTCAATTTTTGAAATACTTAAGGATGGTAACTTTTTTTTAAATCAGTCTGTATAATCTTTATCGGACTTAACAGGGCTATGTTTGTATTCTAGGAAAATATGTAGACGTTTTTTCGAGTGAAATAAAGTTTTGAAAATATTAATTTATTTATTAAAGGATAAACACAATAGTTTTGACGCTTAAAATAACAGTAAAAATTGAAATAAAAAATTTTATATTTGACTATTTTACAAAAATAAGAAATTGTGAAAAGCTTATTTTAAAAAGTTTTATAATTACTTACTCATTTCATAAACAAAAGAATAGCCTGCCTTCGTTAATATTCAACCTTGATTAATATATCCCACTTTGATTTAATCTCACTAAAATGTCAACTGAAATAAATTACAGTATAAATTGTTTTACCCTATATTCAGTGGTGGATTTACACTAGGGGCAGTCGGGGCTAGTGCCCAGGGCGGCAAATTTTCTAGGGCGGCAAAATTTGGAAAGTGAGAAAATATTTTCAATACAATATATAATTAACTAATTCTTTTAAATAAAAATTTTATTTTTCAAGAAATATAATTTATGCATTATGTATCAAATGAAAATTTTGTATATTATTATAATATAGGAAATTTAAGTGAAAACTATTAAAATAGTTTAATCAATTTATTTCCATAAAGGTTTGCAAAAATAAAATTTGATATTTTTATTTTCTGGAATTGATAAATTCCAGAAATATAGTTTTTTTGAAGAATTAAAAATATTTTCAAATTATCTATGTCTTTTTGATAACAGAAACTTTAATTGATCAATGAATTTGCCTAAAATTGGAGAATTATCCAATAACACTAATTAATTTAAAAGAACAGTATCTAATAAATAATATGTAATACATAATAAATTTTCTGCAATTAATTAGTTATTTTAATTTTTTTTAAATAAGATATCAAAACTATTAAAATAAAATTTCAGTCATAGGGCGGCATTTTCTTCAGTGCCCCAGGGCGGCAGAAATTTAAATCCGGCCCTGCCTATATTAAAATAGCATAAAAATAATAATTTGGTATTTTCCTTTTTTTCTAACGTGGATAAGTATATATATTTTGTAAGTTTATTGTGGTTTACCCCCATAACTTCTAAATCTAGTTGTGTCGTAAATAGGGTAATATTATTATTACTCTTTATTTTATTTTGAATAAAATGTTATACGAATAGGCAACCAGGATCTTAGTTGGGTAACGAACTGTATAATATAATGTACATATATACATATTATTATATAAATCAAGATGTGTTTGGTCCTTGGACCTTTGGGAGTGATAATATGTGTCATATACTTTATACATATATGGTATAGGTACTAAAGTGACTACTCTTATTACGATATGTTGTGACTTTTCTTCTCTATACACGAATATATCTCATTCTATGTTGATGATCAGAGTTATTTGGCCTATCCATATACAGAGTGTTCTGTTATTGACTGCAGATTGTTGGTGTACAGAATAAGCTCATAAAGACGAAGGGAAAAGTTATTTTCCAATTTTCATTCTGAGGCCTACTTTGAGAGATAATTAATCAAATAAATTAATATAATATTAACACAAAGTAAATAGTTTTATCGAATCACAGTTCACTTAGATACCAGCCTATTGCATAAACTAAGTGGGCTGTCTTATATTCTACACAAACACAATAGTCTAAGATCCCAATTAGGATCGACCTTCACCCATCTGTTTACCGAATGAAAGTTATTTTTGATGAAATATAAAATGTTAAAAAATATCCCTGCAATGGGTTGCCTAAAAAAATGTGGTCAAGACTACTTTTAGTGAAAATATCTAGAGTAAAATTTTTTGAAATTTTTCACTGACATACATATCTAACGAATATTGATCTACTCGAAAGTAAAAGCCATAAAGAATATGCAGCAGCTATGCTGTCTGCCTCTTTTCGTTCACTATTTTCGCATTTATACAAGTTGTGAATAGTAATATACGTTCATCTGTTAGTTCATTGCCTCACATATATAAATAAAGATAATTTTATTGCAAATGCGGTGCTATATTGTCCACAAAATATCAGTCAAAAAATAAAATTTACAAGCTTTCCAAGTTTTGATATTTTTATTAAAAGTTGTCTGGACCATATTTTTTAGGGCAACCCACAACAGGGATATTTGTAAATATTTTACATTTCATAAAAAATAACTTTCATTCGGTAAACAGATGGGTGAAGGTCGACCTTAATTCGGATCTTGTACTACAAGTAAATTTTAAAAAATATTATTAGTTTTGTAATGTCAATCAGCCAACTGATTCGGACATGTTATTGTATATGTGTATATTGTTTACTAAAGCAGGCGTGTTTATCGCCCTTTATTGTATGTATGTATTATTTATACACGTATACAATATTTTGCATTTACCTATTGAGAATTTTTATTTTATATATGTAAATATTAGACATCCTACTTAGTTTATGTAATAGGCTGGTATTACCTTTAATATCTAAGTCAACTGTGATTCGATAAAACTATTTACTTTTTATTAATTGGTAAATAACTTTCCCCTTTGCCTTTATGAGCTTATTCTGTAGGCCAACGATCTGCAGTCAATAACAGAACACTCTGTATATACCGTACCTATTCCTAGTCGTAGTTGTCTTTAGTTTGTCTGTGCCATTTTAAAGCTCCTTTTTCTCATATCATTCTCGTTAAGTGAACGTTATTATAAAAGTACATGGAATGAATGGATATTTATGTATCCTTCTTATTGAGTATACGGGCTGTTTACAAAGTCTCTACTTTTAAAATCCTCGATAAATCGAACTTTTATATATTATTTCTAACTAACCTTTTTTCGAACAATATTCAAATCAAATTTCATACTTTATCAAAATAAATTTTATGAAATTTGCGTGTTTCAATCATGAGCGCTCTAGATTTGTTTTGAACATTGAGGTTACAAAAAAATCCGATATTGTATGGAAGATCATCTTTCCGAGCGACCTCCAATGGATTAAAGTTGAAGTACAAACTACGAGCTTAAATTGTATTTCAGCAATCCCTAGTAATTCGCAATAGAACAACCTGAAAAATCTTTCACATATCTGTACAAAAGATTGTTTGTTGTGGGGGACACATAAAATCTGTAAAATATTGGAACTATGTTGGACTAAGAAGAAGAAGAAAATCTTTGTGTTGAATCATTTAACAGCAGCCCAGCTAAGAAAAGCATCCAAACATTCCATAATGACCACTTTCTTCATAATTAAAACTGATTTGCTGGGTTTAAGATTCCTCCTGTATAATAGAATTTAAAATGTTATCCGTTTTAAAGTATGCATAAGCTAGCATTAAAACGTTAAACCATTATATATGCACTCTCTATTCATTGTCACTTTGGTGTGCGGTTTGAAAAAGTATTACTTTTATTATTCATTACGGTTGAAATCATACTATTTACTAATTCAATACTCCCAACATAATATATTTATAAGGTCAAACTACTGATTTTTTGTGTTTTCAAAGAGTGAAAAAGTGAATATACCCAACGAGAGGTCATGTCCTTATTGTGTGTATTTGTTTTCATGTGGAATCACCGTAGTTCCGAAACGGAGGAACCGATTTCGGTTAAGTTCTTTTTTTGTTTGAATAGAGACTTGTTGATGACTCAAGGAAAGAAAATCCATTCAATTGGAGAAATTTCCAGAGAAAAGCCGCATTTTTTGACGTCTAAAAGCCTTTCTCATTTCCACAGACTTTCCAAACTGAGGTAGAGTGTTGAAAATTTGTATACAAGTACAGAGAGTGTCCAAGAAGTGGCTACTGGAGTTGTCAATTTCCTGGAAGATTAAACCATAGCTAGTAGTCAAAACAAGCTTTTGTGGTACGTAAAATACTTCCAAAAGAGTTCTGTTGCCAAAAAAATTTGAGAATTTTTATCCTGTCTATTATTATGGAAGTTATAAAGTTATTTTGTATTAAAGAAATATAATGAAATATTTAAATTCTTTCGTATTTCATCCCCCTCTTAAAAAAATCAACATAAACAATTGAACATGGCTTTTATTTCAAAAATTCCTCTTATTGGCCCCATCATACACAAAACACCAATCGTTTCATAAAATAAGAACAAAACCGCATACACCAACAAGTTATTTTCATTTTTTACTTTTTATATTCTCAAAAACAAAGTGAAGAGGAATCGTTTAAAACAACGCAACAGAATGAGAAATAAATGAAAGAATGGTTACGTTTCGTCTTGAAAAGCGTGTATATAGTGACTTGTTTTACAAAGGCGAATATCCAGAAAGTGGAAATTCTTAGATAATGAATTCAATAAATATATATCTAGTAGTACTGCTGTATGTCTTTTGTAACAAAGAAGTCATAAATCAACGTCACTTTGACATATAATATGACTAAATGGATGAATGGATGAATGTTTGTTTAAACTGTTGTTCAAGCATTTTTATTTGTAAATGTTTTTAAATTTTAACATACAATTCATAAATTTTCACTATGCTTTTTAAAATGTAATGATAATTTACGATGCAAAAAATATATTTTTTTCTTTACATACACTCAACGGCACAGATTTTCATAAAGATATTATTATCGAAAAATTTAACGATATTTAACGATAAAGACATTATTTGTATTTTCGGAAATTTTTTTGCATTAAAATTGCAATATTTGAAAAAAATATTTATCCAAAACTGCTGAATTTAGCGATGAATAGTGCTTTCGACGAATAGTGCTTTCGTGCTTTGAACTCGACGCCTTATTTTTTTAAATAATTGCAAAAATGTTTCCCATCCTTTCGCATCGATCACACTTTGCAATATGCACAATTTCCAATGAGTTGGAGTTGTATACGATCAAGATCATTTTTCGCAAAATCAGATCGTTTTTCGCAAAGATATTTGAAATTTTGTGCCGGTGAGTGTATAAGAAATTTAGTTCATCTTTTATAAATATTTTTTAAGTGGTTATGTTTTTAAATGACAGCTTTTATTACTTTTTAGAATTTACTAGTTCTTATCATGTATTTAATAATTAGTTTATTAATATTTTTAATTAAAAAAATGTAATGTAAGCCATGTAAACATTTATATAATCTTTACGCTTTAGTGGTTTTTCACTTTATGATTGCAACGGTGAATTTAAAAGTTAAGTTTCCATTTTTAATAGATTTTCATGAATAATAAAATATATCTTGAATAAGAAATCCTTCAGCGACGCAAGTGAGTCCCAACTAATGGGGCTATAAATATTTGGGTTTTTTCCTAAATTTAAAAAATGGATTTTTACGTATCTGATTTTATTTTTAAACAGTATAGAGCGTCATGGCGTCCCGAATGACATCAATCCGTTACATATATTCATTTTTGTGTATGCATGTTTGCAAGTATTTCCAAGTTTACATGTTTTTGTATTAGAAAGCTTACATAGTCTTTCATATGATATGACGTAGTACCTTCAAAGTACATCTGATTGGTGTTTACCGTCATGTGACTGGATGAATTTATCTTTTTAAATAATAATAATACTTATATTTTATAAAAATTAATTTTGTATTTTTAGAAACTTGTATCCAAGCGATTTATTATTAAGGAACAAAAGCCTATTACGTGTACCCATTTCAAAAACAAAACAAAGAAGAGCTAACAAAAACAAGGAATAAACACATCAAAATCGGTGCATACATTTTAAAGCTTCAAAATTATTGTAAAATATGATTTTGGTAGAAGCGTTAGTACACTTTTGCGCTAGTTGGATTTATGTTAAATGCGCGAAGTTGCGCTATTGAAATAATTTAGGTTAAAGTAATAAAAAGAAGTTAATTATGTGGGAGAAAAAAATAGAAGACAATGTAAAGTTTTACCATTATATTTATGACAAAAATATTTCTTTATCAATAATAATATTATCCACACAAAAGTTATCACCTATCGAGAATATGCCATTAAAACCTTTCTCATTGTATAAGATATAAATAAGTTTACAAATGCGTACACATTGCCAATGTTTATACGTCGTTTTATCTACCACATTTAAGAAAAATACTAATGTTGGTCATTATTGTAAATTATAACAATGATTATTTTTATCTTTTGTTGACTTCATAATAATAATAAACATTTTTACAGAACAAAAAAAAGTATATAGATGATATAAAATACATTTCAGAAAATGTGTACGATTATTATTACCAAATTACCACCATGAACCTTTTAATAAGAGAGAATGTCGTATCAAGGATCACAATTCACTACTTTTTTATGTTTTTTTAAGAAATTTTAAAAAAGAAACGAACGAAAAGACCATGATCATACATTAATCTTAGATTAATCCTTTCTTGAGAACTACATCAATCCTACTAACCGTTATATTTTATTAATTTCTTTTGCTATTTTATTTATTGGTCAATAATGGTATAACATCATAATAAAGCATAAACTATTCCCTAGTGCACCAAGCATGAATCTGAAGATGCTCTCATCTGTAAATTTCATTTTATTCAACAGCCGGTTTCATATTTAGCCCTACGTTGAGCACCTTTTGGATGAACAAATATCATAGAACTCGCGTCATCGTCAGGCTCCAGAAATACCATATTGAAAACGATGGTTCTCACCCGATCATAAAAGTTAAGCAACATTAAGCACACTTAGTTCTAGGATGGATGACCGCTTGAAAACACAGTGTGTTGTTGCTTTTTTTTGTTATTTATACACAATAATTTCAATTTAAATTAATTAGAAAAAAAAAAGTTATTCTAAAGTTTTCACTTGCGTGGACGTTCCCATGTCTGACTTTTTTTTATTCACAAGGTGAGCAAGATATTTTTTTCTTGTACTTCACTAACTAATGCATGGTTACCTGAAGTCTAAGAGTCGGTATAAGGCCACGGTATGAACAGGTAAGTTAATATAGGTAACTACGATCTATTTACCAATCGAAATTGGTATGCGAAGAAAGATAATTTAATTACGAAAATAATGGAATAGGCCAGTTTTCAAAAAACAATGTTTGATAAAAGTTGATTAAAGTTAATTTAATTAAAAATAACCATGAACACTTTTCGATAGGCAATGTATCAAAAGCGTGTTAATCAATTAATAAAATTTGGTAAAAACATGTCTCATTTGGTTATCAGATGGGTTTAGATCGATCTTATACTGTCCACTTTACTAGCTCGGCAACTTTTCTGTAACTTTTTTTTTAAAGAGACCTTTCCCTGGGGAGATATTTAGGTTGGTAGATTATAATAGCACATTGACAATCGTTTCCACTAAACGGACCAACAAAAACAAAACTGAAACTGTAATAGCCATTACATTGCCAGTTTCCGAAAAGTTTGTAAAAAGTTTCAGTTTTTTTCGACTCGAGTTTCAGTTTTGATTCGATGTTGTTTGTCCGTATAGTGGAAAATTGGCATTACGTTTTTTAGTATTTGGTAAGTAAATTTTTCTTTATATTTCAAGAAACCCTAGAATGCTCTAAGGGTACTTAATTTAGGTACAACATTTTACCATATTATAGCATATAACACCCTCTCAAGTCACGTATTATAAGCGTAACTCTACTAGGTATTTAAGTAACATTTTTATTGTGTTAGTTTACGTGTATTTATTTATTTAAGTTACTAACAATAAAAATGGATATGTAATTTTAATTCATTACTCGTTTAACATTGAGAAAAATTGGCTTTTGTTGTATTATTTTTTAAATGCGTGTCATATATTTTCTTAAAATTTTTCTGTATGTTATAAAATTTATTAACAGGGTAGGTTTTATAAATGTTTTGGTGAATAGAAGTGAAGTCAATTTTTACGCAGCCTTTGTTTTCGAATAGATTATGATTGAAAGATACACTTTTTAGAAAAAATTTACTTAATTGTGTTGCCTTTTATTACAGATTTGTGTGATAAATTAAGGAATATAACATTTTTTCTGTACAATGGTTTTCTTTAAAACTTGATTTTTGTCTACAAAAAAAGTTTCATCCAGAAAAATATATTTTAGCCTACAATCTATCCTAATTTGCATATAAAAAACTTACACAAACAATTTTTACGCTGTATAGTAGCCAAGAGTTTTACAATCTATTATAAATAATACACGAAAACGTATTATACACGAAACAGTAAAAACAAAAAAGTATCATTTTAAAAGACCACCGGCAACTAAAAATATGGCAATTTTCATACAAAATAAGGTAACCATTTGATACATTATACAATATTTATGGAGATATATTTCTATGGAATCGATTTCTGAGCTCTCTATCGACCAAACCCACGTTGGTTGGACGTGGGACGTGTCACGTCGGTTAAAATGCATAATTACCTATGTTTATTTTCTGTAAACAAATATAAAATAGTAAGTGCCTAGTTCATTATATGTTTATATAGTAATATTGTAGTGGAGGAACTAGTTGGAATTGAGCCTATATGAGCTGGTTATTTTTCCCATATTGTAAAAAGCTATCTAACAACAAATACAGCTTTTTTATTTTGGAGCCGTTTATTTATATGTGTGGAACTGTTTAAGCTGTTTTGGAGCTATTTAAGAACAGCATGAGTGCTTTGATGTCGACGGACTTAAGGTTGGAGAGGTCGTCAAAGAGGACTGGCACAAGTAAGTCCATTTTCTCATGCCAAGAGCTGTGCAGTGGCAGAGAAGATTAGATATTGTCTCCTCCTCTCTGCAGTAGTCATGCTACACTGCCAGGCCCAGGTGTTCAGCATGCCTGCCGCCCAACCAGTGTCCTGTAATAGCCGCAACAGCTATGCTAATAGAGGCCATTGAAAGTGATATAAGATCTTCGAAAGGCCTACGATTTTTTTAGATATCCTCTTTGAGGAACAACTGGGATGTCTCTGTGTCCCGGTACCCATACGAGGTGTCTGTGAAAATTCTAATGTCCCTGCACCTAAGGGTGTTCAGTCTTATACATTCACAAACCTCATGAATAGCCATAACTTCCACTTGATACACGCTAGAGTGTCTTACATATTGATCTATTTATAGCTTATGAATAAATTCGGAAAAATTCACTTA
Source organism: Chrysoperla carnea (assembly GCF_905475395.1). Lineage (NCBI taxonomy): Eukaryota > Metazoa > Arthropoda > Insecta > Neuroptera > Chrysopidae > Chrysoperla > Chrysoperla carnea. Next base: position 18,095,166 of record NC_058339.1, read on the forward strand.
TGTATATTAAAATACATACTCACAATAGACTAGTTACTACGCACTTCGAAATGCTTTTACATTTGTATGTATAAATAAATGTTCATATTCTTAAAATATTTGTACAATACAAATAAATTTAAAACACTTTTTTATATGTTATGTTCCCTCCGGTAGATATTATAAGTACATTTTCTATTCTTCTGTCCATAATGAGTTTTTTATAGTTAACGATAAATTTTCTTTGTTACAATTACATTTCATGTTTTTCTTTTGAAATAAGAAACGCAAGTTATTTAAACTTCAACTGGAAATACAAATGTAAAGTAAATATGGTTACTCAAATTACTTTTGTATTTTTATATTGATTCCAATATGTTAACATAACTATGTAATATATAATAATAGCTTGATACCCGCCTGCTTCACAGGGTTTAAAAGTAAAAACCACTGCTTTATTCTTCACTTCACTTGATCTCACTTATTCTCCTTCCATAACACTCGAAGAAATTATTTTACACAGCTAAAATATTTGCCCAGTTTTCAATTTTTGGAAGTGAAAAGTGTGGGTCATAATTCATTGAGTAGATATATCAAAAAAGAAGGTCGTATCTTTTCCTTAGATATGGCAGGAAATAGTGGTACAATTAAGTTTTTTAAAAATATTTTAAAGTTTCATGCCAGCTAAATAGATTTTATGGGATGTGAAACTGACTTACATAACTTTGAGAGGCGTACATTAAACCAGATATAGCAAAACGGAAAATGTGTTTATTCACGTTGAGTAGGTATGTAAGTCATTTTCAATGCACGGTTTGCTGCCTATATATATTTTTGAGTAGTTACCATATACTTAGTTCAGCTACCTCATATATATCATTCCTATGTACATGTAGTCCCCAGTACATCACGTAATTTTTTCATTTATTACCACACATTCGAAGCTTCGTGAGAGGCTTTCTTTTCACGAGTCTACGTCACTTATTATACAATATTATGACGATTCACAGAAATGCTGCGTTTTCGATCTTGACGCCTCTTTACATGTCAATTTAAACGATTTAATTATTTACGACCACATACTCCTTACTTAACACAAAAATTTAACATTGTTTTGATTACTGATGACCTAATTTTTCCAGAAACTGTTTTATATACTGAAAGGCCTAAATGCATGCATAAATTCTTGATAGTATCTCCGACAATTTTTGCGCGGTTTATCCAGTCCGATATTCGGAACATATCCTTATAACGGGGATCTGTTTACCACGCATGTTATGTAGCACACATATAAATTTGTCATACAACACGACCGGCCAAATTACGTGAATGAATACCTTGTCAAATTGACGGATGACGGACGGTGGACTCAAACAACGCTGCATGACATTTGGCGGAGAAAAACTATCTTAATATTTAGATCACATTATCTTCCATTTACAATGATTAAGAATATATGGTCGTAAATAATCAATACACGGTTAAATTTACTTGTTTAGAGGAGTCAAGTTCAAAAACCCAGCATTTCTGAGAATCGTCACAATATGATGTATGGTAGATTCACAAAGTTTGTAACGTGTGATAATAACTGAAAAAAATACGTTATATACTGGGGACTAATTTTATTTAACTATGCAAACACATGAAAAAATGAAAGTAATAAAAAAGAATAATATATTACTTCTTAAGTCCTTTTAGTGAGATTAGATTTCATATGAGCACATATTTTTTTTTTATACAAGCCAAGTTATATACGCTAGTCAAATTCATAAACACAATAACATCGAGATCAACTATACTACTATAAATTTTGAATGTGCTTTCCTATTAATTTTTAAGTTAAAAAATCATTTGAAAACTTTAAGTAATAATGATTACTTATAGAAAAAGACTGACAATTCAAGCTCAAAAGTTTTCGAAATAAACTGTCTTTAACAAATGTTCTTTAATCAATGTAGTAAGTAGCTTTTAATGGTGAGTTTATAGGTTCTAATTTCTTACCAAATTCATGCGATTTTATTATTAAAAGTGGTAAATATTTAGGGAAAAACTATTATTTTGTTAAAAAGTTAAAATTAAAGGTGATTGTTTAATAATATAATTAACAATCCCAAAAAAATATGTTTTTCTCAATTTTTAAATAAAATATCTTGAAAACTAAGAACGTTTGAGCTGCGTAACCTTCGAGACTTGTATTCTATTATTCAAACAACTGACATTGCTCAATTTTTTTTAAATTTGAATTTTTTCCATAAGGAATTTTATTGATTTCCTTAAAGTTTTAGTTTATTTAATTCCTGTTTAAGTTATTATTTATGTTGTTTTTCAAGTTTTGCAATATGTATGGATAAACTTGTACGGTCTATAGTCTATATATTCAAAATACTAATAAAAACAACTTAATTATTATTATACATATAACAAGTACATACAATATGAGTTTAGTGTTGATATATGTCAATGTTGTTGCTTATTGTATCATTACTGAGTATGTACTAAAACTTTAAACATGTCACCGCTATGTTAGTTAGCTCATGAGGAAGGAAACTAAACATTAAACTTTATATGTGTACAACACATATTGTTAACTGGTAAACTGTAAAATCCGTTATACTCTTTTTCATTTGAGGCCCAAGGATTTCACGAACTATCCTTCACAAATAATTATTTTTGACTGTCATACCTGAGGCGTTTCCTGGACAGAAATATTTGAATTATATTGTTCATGGACAACCGGTAAGAAAATGCTCTTAAACCTCAAGGAAGTGACAAGGACAGCAAAGATAAGCAATTATCTACTCAGGTCTCTATAAAAAATAAGTGTATATATAACTTTGACGAGATCAAGCGTAGACATTCATTATAAGGGGCTACAGGCGGAAATCTTCATATTAAGAGATACATCTAGGCTTGTTTGGTCACACACAATAAATTTGGTTCGCCATCCAAGTATATCATCGTTTACTTTGGATATGATTTTAAGGGCTGAGTTCCCAGCCCAATGATGTAAAGAGAAACATGAATGCGAAATTAAACCTTACTTAGTTCTGAAAAATGGTCACTTTTGGAGTAAGTGTTTTAACGATTCTCTGTTGAGTATCTAAATCGAAAAATCTATAATAATAATAATAATATATTTATTGGATCTTTAATTACAAAATACATTTGTTTAGAACATGTCAAAATATAATAAAAACAAAAACAAAAAAGAATGAAAATAGCAGATCACAATTTCCAATCTCAACATAAGGATGAAACAGATATCTGAGTATTGATAAATCGAAACATTACTCCATGAAGAAGTTGCACTAAAGGCACCTATTTGCATTAAAGAAAACAAATACAAAATAACACGTTAAAATGAATTAAAATAAGTCAATGTCAATAAAAATATTAAAAATAGGCGTTAAAATAAATAAATAATAAATAAATAAATAAAATTCATATCTCTGACAGGCGTATAAGGCCTGCCAGAGACGTTTCAAATAATAAAATAATAAAATACTTATCTCTAACAGGTGTAAAAGGCCTGCCAGAGACGTGACAAATAATAAAATAATATAATACTTATCTCTAACAGGTGTAAAAGGCCTATCAAAGACGTGTCAATTATATTAAATGTTAAAAATTTATATCTTAACAGGCAAAAAGTGTCAATTAAAGATGAGTCAAGTATTAAAATATCACTAACAGGTATACATTATTAAAATTCAATGATTTCATCTAAAGAGTAGAACGCTTTACTGACTAGGTAGTTTTTAGTGGCCTTAATAAATGTTGTTCCCGACTTTCTATAGCCATACTATTTTCTAAATTATTGGTTCAAGCAATATTGTACAGTAGAATCCTAAAGAGTTGATAAAAATTTAAAAAATTAAACTTTAATGTTATTAATTTTCTCAGAACTACATAAAAACTTATCTCAAATATCAAATATTTGTATCAGGAACTAAATATTCGATTCTTTTAAAAATAAAAATTTACATTTTCTTATTTTTCTGAGAATTATTTAACATTTTCCTATTTAATAATATTCCTGTATTACCATACATATGAGCCATACTCATTCTGAAGTGAAGTAGTAACCCGAAAACCTATTCTTAACCAATACAAGTGTGTATACAAGACAACCAAATCTTTATTTACTTCAACATCTTCCGTATACGACATGTGTTACTTAGAATTCTGTGACGATGGTTAGTTTTGTATTTACGCTTCAATTCATCTTACATTCGTTGAGATTGAATAACATATATAGTAGACTGACGAATTTAATAAGGACTGGAAAACATGAATTTCTTAAATCATTTTATCTCAACTGTTAGCTGACCTCATTTTGTCCTTTCAAAACAAAAAAAATGGGAGAAACTACCAAAAAACTTAGATAATACAATATAATATTTACAAGTAAAAATGCTAGCGTAATTCATAAAAATTTTGTGTAGCAACCGACGCATAATTCTTAACTTAAATATCTTAGATGATATTATAGATGCACGGCAAAGAGACGTTTACATTTCAATTGATATTTTACCACAGACAATTTACATTTTACCACAGACAATTTGTTTTTGAGTAATGTTACAATAGTATAAATATTGATAAATATTGACATTAATATTAATACGATACTAACGTCACTCAATTCTTTTGCCTTCCCGGAAACCCTCTACTGACACTTAAACTTTATGGTGTGGTATTAAAGTTCAAATTGACTTTTAACTATTTTTACGAATCTTCTGTGTGATAATATAGGAAAGTGGTGTTTTTAGACTCTTCAGACAATTTTTTAAATTTTTCTCTCCGTAAGAGCCATCCTCATACTACAAGGAATATTATAAAAAAGAATTAGCGAAATTGGTTCAGCTGCTCTCGAGATTTGCGCTTAGCAACGTATTCAGCGATTCATTTTTATATTATAGATATTGACACTTAATTTAAGTTCATATTCGTTGCGTCGTCAGAAACTTGAATTATACAAACGAGTCGAGTTGCACTAAAATTTCACTTAAAAAATCGGGTACATTTTATTTTTGCACAAGCCAAAATAAGTTCATTGTACCACCTATTGTACAATAATTTAATTTGTAGTTTGCACATAATGTTTTAGAACATTTTTCATGTTTTCTGCTATTATTAATGTTAACAAAATAACCTTATAAATATACATTTGTAATATAAATAATTGTACTACCTACTTATTTACATTATATATTACACAATATACGTAAACAAAATAATGAAAATATAAAATGCATATTAATATAAAAAGGTACCTCCATAGAATGATTAAAACACCAAACTTTAATTTGGAATTGTAAATTTGCAAACAATATTGATTCAAAAGCAAGTGAAATTTACAAAATTTAAAAAACCCCGACAAATTTTTCAGTAACGAAACCCTAAGCTCACACTTTAAACATACCTGAGAACGCTCTCCATTAAATTACTTTTTCCTTGAAGCCTTCTCCAAACTGAGCTGATTTAGATTAACAACGCCAATTATTCAGTTTTTTATGGTGCGGAACCCTAAACTCGTTCTTGAAACATAGCTAAGAACACTTGACATTAAATCACTTTTCAAAAGAAACGAATTTAAAAAAATCAAAATCGATTCATAAGTTTAGGAGCTACTATGCCACAGAAAGACAGACAGACATACACACATAGCGGTCAAAGTTATAACACACCTTTTTTTAATTCGGGGGTTAAAAATTGGTTCTGAAAACATAAAAAAAATATGTGACATAACCTTGGTTATTAGTTCTTACGATTTTCATAAAAATTACTCTACAGGAGTTTTTCGGAGCGAAAAATCGATCTAGCTAGGTTTCATTGTTAGAAAACGTCGGTTCATGGATGTTTTCAGGAAAAAATGAAAAAGTATTGACTCAAAATATTACTCTTCCTGATATCTTTTGGGAAAATAGATCTATCCAAGTTGGTATTTGTGTGGAGACATTTTAAATGGTGCTTATATAAGAGATAAAATTTGTGCCTTTAAAACTCAAAAAATACCGAGTAAAGCTCAGTCATCCAGGTACTGTATACTTATACATAGAGGTAAAAAAGTAACTTACAATCATAATTTGTATCCATTAAAACAACAAAACACACAATGTATACTTACATAATAACACATAATATGAATCTATATAGATAGTTTTAATGGTTCATCCATTTATTGTGCAATTAAATAATTGACATGTTTATAAATGAAAAGTAATTTAATGTCTTGCTATATCTACTACAAATGCATGTAGTTACGTACAGCGATCACTTTTCTATACTTCCAGCGATGTAACAAAAGATTGGATGAGTTTGAATTTATTAACTTCCCTGAGGATGAGAGGAATGTAATGGGATCGATTTTGAAAATCTCCAGTTTTACATATTTCCACGGTTTCAAGGCCGCAATTTCAAATCAAACCTTTTCAATGTGATGTCTGTGTTTGTGTGTGTGTGTGTGTGTGTGTACGTATGTGCGTATGTTCGTTCGGATTCTTTCGCCTTCATTATCTCACGAAAAAGTTTTGATATTAACACGTGGCTCAGCTTATTCGACGTATAATCGCGTATTTAAGAACTGAAAGAATTTGCAGCAGAATTAGTTGAGCCGTTTTTTAATGGTAATAAAAAAACTGGGAAAAACTTAATAAACAGAAACTGAAAAGTGAATAAAATCCATCATTTATCTATGGAGATAATGATCGTTCCAGCATAATCCTGCAGTACATGTTCGAAGAATAATCTATGAAGGCTAACAAGACCTTTTTTAATGTTTTTCCCCCTCTGTGAAGTTAGACATGTGGACTACAGGGGTCGCACTCACACTACTTCAGTACCAAAAACGACTATGCACTGCCAATTTATTTGTTTATGTTGTGACTATATATATTGCCTTTTGTAGCCCATATAATAATAATAATAATAAGAGCCATAATCAGCTCACTGATTGAGCCCACCTGCAAATTACTGTCGATCAAATTACCTTTCAGAACGATTTGTTTGCTAAACATCTAAAGAATTCATAACAAAATTATTATGGAGTTTTGAATGTAAATATAAAAAAACCTAAATTTTTTAAATGTTTAATTTTTGTTTAATTTTAACGTAGAGAGACTTATTACATTCAAAGAATAAATGATTATTTAATATTTATTATTTTGTTTCAAATTAATTTTTTGGTACTTTTATTCATTTCAACATAAGCATAAATAATAATATTTTAACAAAATAAAAAATAACAAAGTACCAATTATTTTTATTTTTTATTTCAGGACGGTTTTTTAAATTGAAAAATTTACTTTATTTATTTATTTTATTTTTTTGTATGTAAAAGAAAAATTAATATGACAAAAAAACATACGTTTGTATTTAATTTATACTTTTTTACCTTGACTTTTCATATTAAAATATTTAAATTTTTTTTCTTTTAGCAAATGTGTTTTTGTACCTCTATGTATTAGTAGTATTATCATGTTAAAAATATGTGTTCCATCTGGATTGATTATTAGTAATTCTGGTTATTAGTGCCCCTTAAAAAATTTGCAAAAACTCGCAAAAATTTTTTTACCTTCAATTACGATTAAACTCAGTATATAAAGAAATTTGGACCCAAAAAGTGCAAAAGGTGTAAAAATCATGGTTTGTTGACTGATCGAATAGTTTTTGAGATACGGGCGAAAATCTATCAAAATATTTCGATATCTTCGATAACCTAACTTTTATACTTTTTGGATCAAAATTACCCCGTCCACCGAGTTGCATCAATTCCAAAACAAAATTTTTTTTGCGTTTGCAAAAAATCGAAAAATATTTTATTCTCCAATTTCGATAAAACTCAGTATATAAGGTATTATGACCCAAAAAGTACAAAAATCGTGTGCAATTGTTGACTGGTCGAATATTTTTTGAGATACGAACTAAAATCTATCCAAATATTGCGATTTTCTTAGTGGTCACTTACGTTAGTTAAGGAACGTGAATACAAAATTTCATGTTTCTAGATCCCGCCGTTTCAGCTGTGCTTTGATTGATCAGTCAGCTTCCATTCTTATATATATATAGATTTTAAACTCAATTCTTGTACAACTTCAGAACATATTTACATTCAGAAATATTGTAAAATACGAAGTGCTTGAAATTCTCTTCAAACCATGAAATATGTCCAACATTTTCGAACATAGGTGTATAATAAATATAACCTTTCCCTAAATATTTCATAGTAAAATTTTCATAACAAACTCAATTTAACTTATTTTCATGCTATGCGGAAGTTGATTTGTTGTTTTATAAAATATAAAACACAATCTATCTTATCATCTATAAAACATACACACACACATAATATTGTATAAATAGTTTCATGGACTTGGGTGATTTTTGATAAATCTTTTGTATACTTCAACTTTATAATATTAAGTTGTAATAGCAACGAATGGTGCAAAGTAAAAAGCGATTTTGAAAAATCTACAAAAAATTCCATGAATTTCCCTAAATTACAATATTGTGCTCTAATGGTATCGTATTGGTCTTTTGTGAAAAATGCAGATTTAATCTCGGTACGGTATACGAGAAATGTGCTCGTTTTGGCAAAAAATACTGACTTTCATAGTTAATTTCTCATAAACTGTACAGAGAATCAATATAAATTTTCTATAACGTTTAAAAGATGATTTATTGATAAATAAAATTGTTAAGATAAGTTTTGAAAATGAAAGCGCTAAATGACGATCTCTCTCTACCTTGATTTGGGGGTGAAGTCGTCGCTGGTTGTAAGAATCCTCCTAATTTACAATCTTCTTAATTTACTTAAAAATGTAACAATTTACAAAAATACAATCCCCCTCTCCTATCCCTATCTCTATTATATTATAAATGTGAAAGTAGAGATGTTTGTTTGTTTGTTTGTTACGCTTTCACGCAAAAACTAGCGAATAGTTTTTAATGAAACTGTACAGAAATATAGCTCATATATCAGAATAACACATGAGCAGTAATTTACACAGATGATGCAGAGTTATGATCATAATTTTGAACCATAAATTAAAGATTTCTTTAAAAATGTCATAATTCATAACTACCTTTTCTGATGTACTCAATGAATTATGACTACTTTACAATTTAAAAATTGAAAACTGTGCATATCTTTTATCTGCGTAAAACAATCCCTTCAAGTGTTATGGAACGTTGATAAGTTAGATCAAAAGAGGCGGAGGCTATAAAGCGGTGGTTTTTACTTTTAAGCCTAGTGAAGCGGGCGGATTTCAAGCTTGTTTATAATGTTTTCTTATGTTATTTCATTTTTTTATTTAACCTTGTTAAAATCGCTTACAAATATGCACCTCTTTTTGTATATCTACTACAACCTTAGCGGTTCATGTGTATTCTTTTATAACATAAAGCAAGTAATGGTACAATCAAAACAAATAAATATATAGTTGTTTACTTTTTTTTTGTAATATATTAACCTATATTATATTTGTTTGAGCTTCTATAAAAAGAAATAAAAACATTCAGATTTCATTGTATAAAACAATATTTATGCCTATATTAATTTGTGAAATACCTCTGATGTGAACAAAACATAACTTCCATCCACAAAAATTGAGAGATACACAACTATTTCTTGGAAATAAATAAACCATTAAAGATGAAGAAGGTTGTTCTGCGGAAAATTTATCCCCAGAATCCACTCTTTTTGTAAAAAGTTTTTGATTATTTCAGTTTCCCGCTAATCTTCTGTTCAAGTGTAAATGGGCCTTTACATCGATTTGCTTTTGTTTCGGACAGTTGTCAAAAAACTATTTAACCTATGAAAATCTAATATATTTTATCTTTATCAAACAGTTATATGTCTTTACTTGATTGAAATCTGTCCGAAACAAAAAAGAATCATTAAGTAAATGAAAAGTCCTACTGTTAGCTTGAACTTGTCTTCCAAGTAGATAAACAAGGAACGAATTTCATTTTTCTGTGGAGAATTATTTTAGGATCGATTTAGGTCAGCCGAGTTTTACCGGCAATAAAAATCTGATAATACTATAAATAAATCAATATTTGTACGTAAGAATTGTATGTATTTAAGAATTTATTGTAAATTTCCATGAACTTTCATATAAATTGTGTTCGTTTCTCGTCCGTATACAATAAAATAATATAGAAATTTTTTTTTTCATGAAAAATATCAACAAATATAGAAGGAAAGTGTGAAAATAAAAAATAATAAAATGCTAAGAACCAAAAATAATACTAAAATATTGAACTCCATAAATTTGCACGACTATCCTATAAATAATTTTTTTTTTTTTTTTTTTTTTTTTTATAAATTTATTACAATTTTTTTTTTATTGATTCTTTTTTATTATTATTAAAAAATAATAAAATAAAATTCTATTTTTTGCCTCATCTATTTATTTCTTTTATAAATGAGATTAATTTAAAAATTATCAATATTCTTAATGGTTTTAAATTTAAAGTTGTTTATTGGTCATACTCAAAATTTTTCTAGAAATTTATTCTTATTCAAGTTGATCACTCAAATGAATTTATTTTAGGTTCTTTATGCATTTTAAAATGAAATTGTTTCACGAATAAGCCAGAAGCCTTATAATTTCGATTTATTTTGGATTTGAAAAAATGTTAAGAATGGATTCCGTCTTTATTAAAAAACTTATTTAAATTTTTTTCGTCGTATCCTTTAAATATGTGAGAAATGTTATTCCTAAATTTTATATAAAGTTTAGAAGCGTACCTAAAATAAAAAAATTATTTTGCATCAAATTGTTTAAAACCAGCCGACAGTTTGTTTAATTTTCATGAAAATGGTTTGAAACAAATCTACGTACGAGTTTTTGGAAACATTTTCGCTTCTAATTTTACTTATAGAATCAATGCAAGCGTTTTCAATAAAAATGTAATATGTTCCATGTTTCTATACAACTTGAACTTCCTGTAGATGTGTCTATATTTATTTGTAATAGAATAACCTTTGTATGTTTGTTTATTTGTGCTATTTTATTATTATTGTTGATATAAATGCTTATAAATGAAACTTGAAATGCGTGCACAGTTATTATAATTGAAATGAAGTCAAAGCCTTTGTTTCACCTGAATTAAGTATATCTTACCTTTACAGTGTCTTACGTAAAGTCTATGCATAAAATTTATATGACATAAAATGTATGCACTGAATTTTCTTTGACATTTTGTGGCAACTGTTTTTGAAAAGGTTTAGAAATAGGTCAGGAAAGAGTCATATACAAAATAATAAGGTCTTGGGTCCATAGGACCCATCTTGTTAACCGTTAGAGATAGGACAAAAGTTTAAGTGTAAAATATGTCTTCTAATAAATCTTTTGTTCGAAACATTTTTTTGTAAATATTACTGTTTACCCGTGAGGGGGCAAATTAGGCGCAAATTGTATAGTATGTATTATATGGGAATATCAGTTATGTATGTGTGAAATGTATGAATGCGTAATGTGACAGTGTAATCAACACTGTCTATACATGGTATTTCAATAATTAAGCCAGCCAATTGTTATTATCGATTGTTAGTTTTCACTTCCGCCGACAATTCCCATGAGTAACAAACTTGTTTGCTTACGTTTGCTAACTTTACGTTTTAATACCTGCTTACGTTACGTTTTAATAACTTTACGTATGGAACTTGTCAAATATTCATCGTACTGTTAGCATGCTACAAATTATCTTTGTGCGCGTAGTGGGGACTTATCTATATTTCGTACGGAAAACAGTTATTTAACTGGAGTTAAGAAAATATCATAGTGAACCTAGTTCTGTGACACTCTGTAGCATAGTAGTAATGAAATATTATGAAACACATTCAAAGTACAATAAAACAAGAGGCTATCTGTTTGTTGTTATATTTGCTCATTATTTCAATTCAAATAGCTTAGTTTGCATCGTTCTACTTGTTTTCTAGTAGTAAAACTTTACTACATGCCTACAGAAGACTATTAAATAATAATTCTACATTTTACAATTATTATTGTTAATATATTCAAAATTGTTCTCTGAATTTATGAAGTTTATCAACTTTATAATTTGCTGATATTAATTAATTTGTGTATATACGTATATAGGGTAAGGTGTTGCACGTAAAGGGCAATTTATCACTCTTTAGTTTCAAAAAATATTCCCTCAAACCAAGAGATTGGTTGTCAATATTTAGATGGATTTTAGTCCGTATCTCAAAATCTATTCGACCAGCCAACAAATGCACCCGATTTTTGTACTTTTTGGGTCAAAATTACCTTATATACTGATTTTTATCGAAATTAGAGTTAACAAAAATTTTTCGATTTTTTGCAATTTTTTTAAGGGGTACCCCTTTGAAAAAATCGAGAAAATCCGAAAAAAAATTTTGTTTTAGGAATTCGATGAAACTCCTAAATTATAGGGTTATTTTGGTCCTAAAAGTATAAAATCGGGTTAATTTAATGATTGGATAAAACCCCAAAAACTAAAACCCATAAAATTGTGAACAAAAGGGACTATTAGTGAGGGCATTAACATGAAAGTCTTTGTTTTAAAAAGGAGAAATTGCCCAGCAAAGCGGGCGGGTATCTGCTTGAAAGTAATATAAATAATTTTGTCTATACTCCAATATTGATACATCGATGGTGGTCTAAAAACTTGATCAATTAATTTTTTATCGTTTTATAACTTAGGTGATATTTAAATAAACAACTTTCAAAACGTAAACTTACTATATAGAACTTAAAACCTATTTTAATGAAATATTTGAATTCTATTCTATTTTTTATAAAGACAATATAATGTCAGCTAATATATCATAGAATATAAACATTTTCTACAACTAACATTGACTTTTTTTTAAAATGACAAATTCACGGATATTTTTCTTCTTTTTTTTTGAAAATAGAAATATGTCTCAAATATATCATAAATAAAAAAGAATCAACAAAAATATGTATATATAGTTCGTTCAATATTGTCAATAAATGACGGATTATTAAATCGATTCATCATCATATTGATTCTCAGATTGTACGTTAATTAAAAGAGTCATATTTTACTTGTCATTCACCGAGAATCACAGATTGCAAAAAATAATTTTACAGAAAAATACTGTTCGGCTATAAAATAACTTCCAGATGTTGCAGATCAAACATCTCCATTGTTTAAACCGCAACGCTCCGCCTTACGGAGTTTTTCTTTTTTCAAAGCAGCCTATCTGTCTCAACAGTCCGTATCACTGTATACCTCGGGAGGTGTCTGTGAGTAATACTACCTTGTCAAGCAACTTTCATTGAAATGAATGGTTATCTTATATATTTAAACGAGCAATTCTTGTATATATATATATATATATATATATATATATATATATATATATATATATATATATATATATATATATATATATATATATATATATATATATCAACGATCTTGGAAATGGCTCCAACGATTTTCATGAAAATGAGTATGTAGGGGTTTTTTGGGGCGATAAGTCGATCTAGCTAGGTTTCATTTATCAGAAATGTCCTTTTATCCGTCTTTTCATGAAAAATTCATCAGACATCTATTGGTGTATAACGTAGTTAATGAAATACAATGCAAATTATAACATAACAAAAAGTAGGCGTTTGAGTAGTCTAAAGTGAAAAAAATTCATCAGACATCTATTGGTGTATAACGTAGTTAATGAAATACAATGCAAATTATAACATAACAAAAAGGAGGCGTTTGAGTAGTCTAAAGTGAAAAATATGACTCTTGCTGACATCTATTGGCGAATAACCGAGCAAAGCTCGGTCATCCAGATATTACCTATAATGTAAAACAAAATAATTTCTGGTTATTTGGGTATTTTGTGTTTGGAAAATTTTTTCATCGTAATCGAAATATATCATAAAAATTCACTAAAAAGATTTTAGGAAAGTTATAAAAATCAAAGATCTTTTTTCCTCCCGAACCAAGAAAAGTAAAGTTATAAATAAGTGTGTGTATCTGTCTGGCCCTCTGTCTGTGGCATCGTAGCTCCTAAACAGGTGAACCAATTTTGATTTGTTTTGTTTCAAGTAAGAGTTTGGGGTAGGTACCCCAAACAACTAAAAAATAGATAATGATTTTCAAAATCGTTTCAGTTTGGAGAAGGCTCTTAGAAAAACGGTAATTAATGGAGAGTGTCTCAACTATTCAAGTTCAAGCTTAGGATTCCGTACCCGAAACTTTTGTCGGGGTGTCTGAATTTTAAAAATTTCACTCTGTATCTGTGTCCAGTAATTACACTTAAAAGTTTTGTATTTTCTGATTGCCTGGCTCCTATTCGTACATGACTTATTTCACTTTCTAAGAATTTTACAATAGTTATGAAATACAATATTGTAGATCATACGTTAAAGTCTATCATATTTAATTAGAAATCATACTTTCTTTCATGTCAATTTCCAATTGAATAAAAATTGTACAATACCTAAAAACATATTCATATTTTTGAAAAGCCTATATTTATAGGTATTATATACACACACATGCAACATACATGTATTATATATGTGTTTATATTTTAACAGATTACGTTTGGAAAAGGCTGGTGGTGCATGGTGTCCTAAACAGCAAGTAGAGAGTGGTGTTCGAGAATATCTAGAGATCGACCTAGGAGACATACATTTGGTGACTGGTGTACAAACGCAAGGCCGTTACGACCATGGTCGAGGTCAGGAATATACGGAAGAATATACAGTTGAATATTGGAGGCCTGGACTTGCTACGTGGCACGAGTATAAACGTTGGGATGGCAAACAGGTATGAGAAGAAAATAAATAATATTTAAACCATACAGTATTATAGTTTATGAATGTATACTTTAATCAAGTTAACTTTTCCAACAAACAGAATACATTTATTCTTGAACTACATATTTAGCATTCTAGTAGTAAAAAATATAACTAATAGACTATTTTACATACTCTGCTGGATAAATTATTTCTCAAAACGGTTTGTTAAGCCATTAAAGACACTTGTGGCTAACACAATTTCGTGTTTTGCTTTTAAACCACATTAACCAAATTTTCTTCATAAACCACAAATCGAATTGATTTCGAATGTTTTTTTTTTTACCCAAATCAATTTTATATTAGTTTGGATAAAATAACTCTTTCTTAGTCTCATATGTTTTATTGATTTCAATGAATTAACCACCAGGGTCGTAACGAGGGAATATAGCGCCGATGGCAAGTATGAAGGTTGCGAAGATATATATATATATATATATATATATATATATATATATATATATATATATATATATATATACATATATATATATCGGATAAAATTTCTTGTGCTATTAAAAAAATCGAATTTTTTAACTTCGAAATTTTTAACTTTCTGACGTCATCAGAATCCAAAAAATTTAATTTTGCTCTATCTTATCCAAATTTTATCCAATTTTGATAAATCAAGTATGTAATCCTACTAAATTTGGGTCATACTTTTCAAATTTGTGATCAAAATTAACCTAGCTCTAATAGGTTTCAAGAATGTGGAGTCCTGGTCCCGGAATTAAGCACATAATTGATAGCTAGCAAGAAACTGATATCACAGCTGAAAAGAATGACCCAAATTTAGTGGGTTACAAAAAAAATTCCAGTTAGATCGGATAAAATTTGCCTGTGTTATCAAAAAAATCAAATTTTTTAACTTTATGACGTCATCAGAATCCAAAAAATTTAATTTTGCTCTATCACATCCAAATTTTATCCAATTTGGATAAATCAAGTATGTAATCCTACTAAATTTGGGTCATACTTTTCAAATTTATTATCAAAATTAACCTAACTCTAATAGGTTTCAAGAATGTCGAGTCCTGATCCCGGAATTAAGCACATAAGTGATAGCTAGCAAAAAACTGACATTACAGCTGAAAAGAATGACCCAAAATTAGTGGGTTACAAAAAAAATTCTAGTAAGATCAGATAAAATTTGCTTGTGTTATAAAAAAATTTGAATTTTTTAACTTTATTACGTCATCAGAATCCAAAAAATTAAATTTTGCTCTATCACATCCAAATTTTATCCAATTTGGATAAATCAAGTATGTAATCCTACTAAATTTGGGTCATAGTTTTCGAATTTGTGATCAAAATTAACCTAGCTTTAATCAGTTTTAAGAATGTGGAGTCTTGGTCCCGGAATTATGCACATAAGTGATAGCTAGCGAAAAGTTGAAATCACAGCTGAAAAGAATGACCCATAATTAGTGGGTTACAAACAAAATTCGAATAAGATCGGATCAAATTTAACTGTTATTGACTAGACTAGTTATCCTTTTTTATCCAGAATATGTATACATATTTATTCTTCTGGCATAGACATACTCGTGTATTCACCACGTATGCACAACATAGTTACAGAACTATCTACTACGAAATAGTAGTAGAAATACAGTAACAATACCTCAACAAAAATAATTGGTGTGTTAGAAATGAATTGACGATTCAATATCACCACTGGGAGAGATCAACATAACAAACCAACCACCAAACAGTTTTCTTACGTATATACTTCTCATAGTAACATCATCAACAGCAGACGCAAAACATCGTCATCGAAAATACATACAAATAATAGTTACATGTACATCTTGTGCATATGGATAAGATGTTTTTAATGGAACTTGATTATGTAATTCTAACATTAGGCCATTTTGTTTCCAGAAAATGCAGAAAAAAAACGTTTTTTTTATACGAAACATACAAAAAAAAACTCAAATTTTTTAATAATTTTACCAAACAGTAGTAGTATTTTCTTTCATAACGATTTAAAAGATTTTCAAATGACGAATTTAAAAAATATGTTCACTAATTTCTGCCCACGGAGACTTATGTTCCTTTCACAAAGATCTACAAAAGTAACTTTCCTGTATTCCACCATCCTGTAACTCCATCATCTTGTATTCCTTTTTAGGTTTCATAACCTGATTTATTTGAATTATAAAAATTAAATAAAATCACTTCTATTACCTGCCTTGCTTGAGGATTGAATTGGATCCAGAGAATCTTCTAATAATTTTCTTTGTAGAGATTACATCATAATTTCCTCTTTGTACCAAACCATACCACACACTATATTATATTTATAATAAAAGTATATACAGTGTACTCACATATATATTTCATCAGGTATAGAGTCGTTTGTATTTACAGAATTCTCGTTATAAAATGTGTTCCTAAAGCTATCGTGGTGGAATTAACAAATGCGAGTATTTTAAGAAATTGCCGATTTTCAATAATTTCATTTAATTTTATATCTAAAAAAAGTCTGGGAAGAATACAGTTATGTGAATATATATAAATACTAACAAACCCAGCCACGCGTTTCTGTGCCTAAGGTTCTTTTAATATTACATTGTAGTAAACTATTTAAGGGGGACAGTAGGAGGACATCAGTCTTGAAGATCACCATGCTTTTGTACATAGATGCGATTTGCAAAAAAACATGACGACTACCATGGCCGATTTTTTACTACCGTTACCCCTTAATACAATGAATAGCGCCATCTATTAAATGCTTATTCAATCCAGTCAAAAGATATCGCTATCTGTTAGAATCGTTTTCGACAAACAATAGACATAGGGGAAATAATAGACAAATAATTTGCAATAAAATAATATTGCGTCTATAAATTGAGATGCTAACACCAAAAATTGAAAAAGTAAGAACAATTCAATTTCACTGTATTTCGTTTATTACAAAATAAATTTAGGTTATACCTTAGCCTCAGCAACACATGGTGGTTATCTTATATGAAACGTTTGTATTTTTAACATAACGACATCTATTGAATAATTACTCAATCCAGTGAACAGATATCGCTCTCTGTTAGAATCGTTTGGAGCTAACAGATAATTGTGCCTGTCAGAAAATAGACAAATAATTTGCATTAAATTTGTTTTCACGTTTTCAATAAGATTCTTACCACTCACCATTCAGTTTTATCTGATAAATGGAAGATCAATACCAAAAAAATTTCTTTATCTGAATTTTTAAAGAACTCTCGGTATAATAATAACACATATATAATACACACATAAACGAAGGTATTCAATATTTATTTTGTACGACATTATTAAATTTGACATTAAATTTTAATATTATATGTAGAAACGTTGTTAGTATGTCTTTGTGTAAGCTATGTACCAACTAAACTTACCTACATGGTAGTGTATATAGGGTGTATCTACCTTCCTTTAAAATAGAGTAGTAATAAGTAGGTACCTACTACTGACATGGTAGGTAGTAGGTAGTATTATCCACTTTAAAATTCGAAATATATACCTTTTGTATACTCTTATTATATCAGCAGTATGCAATAAATAATTTTAAATATTTTATATAAACAGGTAGAGATAGGTAGATATGGTATAGGTACATATATTTATTTATAAAGAGAACAAGGTATTCTAGATGCTAGATTATTTTAGAAATGTTTAATAAATTTCTTGTTGTAGTAAATAAATCGTGTAAAGGTACAACTATTATCAAAGAAAATAGATAATTGGAGAATCCTTTAAGTTTATTAGTAGTTTGACGATTGTACACATCCGAAACTAAATGAGAGGCACAGGAGAATAAAATATCATTTTATAGTCAGAGGTAGTAGAATGCTACACTGAAAAGAAATTAAAATAATGACAACCTCATCCCAAAGTTGGCCGTTTCATATTGAAATAAAGTAAAAATACTTTCATACAAGTTCCTAATGTTTTCAACAAGTACAACTAAATATTTGTATTAGAATCATTGAATTTAAAATATGAATTCATTGATACAAAATCACTGAAGTTACATCAACAAAATTATTACTTCTATGAAAGAGATTGGTTTTAGATTTAAAGTCATGCATTTTATTGATGGAAAATAAAATTGTACTTAGTTGGAATAAATAATCGTGTAAATAAAGTGAATATACAAATTAAAATAATTATTTTTGAGGCAACCACACGAAGATTGTTGTTACTAATAGACAGAGAATTTGAAATAAACTAATTGATCATTTTTATAATATATAGGATATTTTTGTAATTTTTTAACAAATATTGATAGTGCACTGAACTTAAGACACAGGAAAAAAACTGGAAAAAAATGACTTTCAATTTATTGAAAACTATTTTCTTAAAAAGAGAGACTTGAGTAAAATAACATATCAATATTTTTCCAATTCCTTAATCCCATGAATCAAATATGATACGTACGGAAAGTTGAAGTTTTTTAATACACTTAAACTGCGACGTAAATATGATGAATACACCATAAAATTTACGTATCAAATATATTTCCCGTGTCGAATATTGATAGGTTGCTATACACGGAATAAATAGTTAATGCTACTATATAATATTTCCGGTGATTTAATGATTGGATGCAGAGTTTCTGAGATATCGCAATATGTGGATCAATTCTAGTCCGTATCTCAAAAGCTATTCGACCAGTCGACAAATGCACCCGATTTTTGCACTTTTTGGATCAAAATTACCTTATATACTGAGTTTTATAGAATTTGGAGATAAAAAAAATTTTTCGATTTTTTGCAATTTTTTAAAAGGTATCCCTTTGAAAAAATCGAGAAAATCGGGAAAATAATTTAAAAATAAGGTTAATTTAATGATTGGATGCATAGTTTCTGAGATATCGCAATATTTGGATCGCTTTTTGTCCGTATCTCAAAAACTATTCGACCAGTCGACAAATGCACCCGATTTTAGTACTTTTTGGGTCAAAATTATCTTATATACTGAGTTTTATCGAATTTGGAGAAAAACAATATTTTTCGTTTTTTGCTATAAGCCACACAAGAGTTTTTAGGAGAGGCACTCGGACTATTCAGTTTTTGTGAATAACTTTATATCGTGTGGATAATTCTTTATTTACCTACTTTCATACATGATCATATTCAATACATAACAATAATAATATTGAACAACCCTTACTTCTTTCTATTGAATTCTTCTTTTTTTTATTTTTCAAATATTTACTTTTTTTATTATTACAAAATCGAATTGGTTTTGTAAATATGGAAATTTCATTGCAAACAAGATGAACAATCTAGTACAATGTATATTATAATGCTTACCTGTGCCTACGCAGCTAAAAAACATAAAATTTTTCACAAACAAACTTGAGAAACAAATTGTTAAAACTCTGAAAAGAATTTTTTTTTTTTGAACAATCATCATTGACGTAAATATAAATACACACACACACACTTTTAAATTGACCTTTTTTTACAAATTTAGTAGAATAATATTAGTTTTTCGTCTCAGCTTAAGTGTTTGAATTGACAATAGAAGTGTAAATTGAAAATGAGATGTTGAAAACTACTTATATATTCTACTCTTTGTCCAAGGAAGGAAATATCTTAAGAATATTTTTTCTTTAACATTCCTATTTTCCAATAGTGTAACACTTTTTTGTTTGTTTTTATCACACATTCTTTGACCTATCACCATTTGAAAATAAAACATCTAAAATTTTGTTTTATTGGATCTTTTAAATATTTACGTAGTATAAATACAGTTCTTACCATAATATAACAAAAAAGGTACATATACTATCAGTTAAAATCAGAAATTGGTCATCCCTATCCCTTTATATTATAAATGTGAAAGTATGGATGTTTGTTTGCTTGCTTGTTTGTTTGTTACTCTTTTATAACTACCGAACCGATTTAGATGAAACTGTACAACAATATAGCTCATACATCATAATAACACATGAGCTATAATTTTTAAAGATATATTTAAAAAAAATTAATTGTAATCTGACATTTTACTGCTCCATCTATAATCATCGCCTTGAACCACAAATTAAAAATTTCTGTTAAATTTAAAATAGTAAATGTCAAATAATTTATGGGCATTTTTTTTGTGATATACGGTGCATATATTTTAGCAGTGTAAAACAATCCCTTCGAGTGTTATGGAACTGAGATAAAGAGATGTGGAGGCTATCAAGCGGGGTGGTTTATAGCCTCCGCCCACTTTTAAGCCTCTTAAAGGGGGTGGGTAACAAGCTAGTATATTATAAATGCGAAAGTGACCTTGTTTGTTTGTTTGTTTCGCTTTCATGAAAAAATTACTGAATGGATTTGAATGAAATATTAATAATAATATAGCTCAAACATCAGAATAACACATAGGCTCGAATTAATAAAGATGGCACGCTTGATAAGCCGAAAAATTTCTATTTTAAAAGCAAAGACTAAATAATTCAGATTCATATGAATGCATATTGGATTCATATGTCCAGAATAGCATGAAAATTGAATAAAAAATTCACATTTGACTTTTTTGTCGACTTAATATAGTTAGTCTGACACTAAACCAAAATGGAAAGGAATTGACAACTGTCTATTAGATAATTAATAAACAAATATTTACGAAACATTTCAATTATAATGATGTCATTTCAACTAAGGATAAAAATAATAACAAAATATTAAATTTATATAATCATTAAATGCAAAACAAAAAAAACATGTCAGTAAGACATTTCTATAACATTAAGCAAATCGCATTTTTAAATCAAATACAAAAATAATGAGATGCTATTAAGATTGGCAAAGATATAAAAATATAAAATTACATTCTCCAATAGGAACAGTAAATACGTATAGATTTTCTTATAATTTATGTATTTTATGTCTATAGTAGTTTCATTAATTCTTGATACCTTGAATTTCGACGCAACTGAGAATGTCAAAGATCAACAAAAGAACACTTATACACATTACAAATGAATGAAGAAGAAGGAGTGCAAGAGTAGAAGACATTATACATCTTAGATAGAAATTTAATAACCATAATTAATAGATTTTCTAGATACAAGAATTTCTAATAAAGAAAACCATTTATGCATTAGCTCTTTTTTTGTTACGTGTTTTGTTTTTGAGTAACAAAAAAAATTTCTTTTAACATCATTTTGCACTTCGTCAAGAGAGAGTAGCTTTCTTCAATGGCGAATGACCAAGACTTGTGCATTAAAAATATACTTAGTTTAACAAAATATTATGAATTTAAATCGAAAAGCATTTTATTTTCCCTAACGATTAAGTTAGCAGGCTAGAATAAGTCATCAAGCTAGGGACCGCGTGAATAATACTTTAATTCACTGCTTCAGATAGAATCACATGCGTAAAAGCAGATATTAAATTTCTTTCTGTAGTTGCATGTTAATCTTATCTTATATATTTAAACGAGCAATTCTTGTATATATATATATATATCAATGATCTTGGAAATGGCTCCAACGATTTTCATGAAAATGAGTATGTAGGGGTTTTTTGGGGCGATAAGTCGATCTAAGAAGGTTTCATTAATCAGAAATGTCGTTTTATCCGTCTTTTCATGAAAAACAGAAACATACAATGTAAAATAGGACTGTTGCTGACATCTATTGGTGTACCAAGGGATTCAAATTGGTAGTTATGTGGAGTTTTAAACGGTTCTTACATACAATGTAAAATAGGACTGTTGCTGACATCTATTGGTGTACCAAGGGATTCAAATTGGTAGTTATGTGGAGTTTTAAACGGTTCTTATGAAATTTGTCTTTTTAAGTAAAAAAACACCGAGCAAAGCTCGGTCATCCAGATATTATACCTTTAAGTAACAACTTTCATGGAATTTTCCATATACAGTGATTGTATGAACTTCAAATGAACACGTATATGTATATGCATGTAGTATGTGTTCTTCGTATGTTGATGGGATAGATTACATGAAATGAAAATCTGTTTTCAATTCTCTAATGTCATCTCTTACATACGATCGTAACCGCTACAAGCAACCGTCTGTTACTTGTGTGTGCATCATCATGTCACTTTCAGAATTATATTTGAACTCTATATGTTCGTATCTACAACATACTTTTACACACTCTACTTTAATATTCTTGAATCAGCCAATGGTAGTAAAGCAATCATAAAATGATCTAGAAAGGATAATTTGACGGTAACAATACAATATAGTCGGTAATTCACGTTCAAATTTTATACCAAATGATGTTCTTAGTAACATTTCTTACTGATGTCACATATTTATATTCCCTTGTTGACATGATACATTTTGTCGAAAAGACAATCGAATAGACGCTGCTACCAAATGATTATGGTTTACCTAAGTATATTTTGTATTATTCTCTAAACATATCTATATATTATAAATGTGAAAGGAAGGATTCTTGTTTTTTTGTTTTTTACGCTTTCATCCAAAAACTACTCAATGGATTTGAATGAAACTTGACAGTATTTTTAGACCAAACGGGTCCAAGTTGAGTTGGGTTGAACTGAGCTTATCTCCTTTAAACTGTATTAGGTTTGAACATGAGAATATCTCTAAATGTTGAATTCCAACGGTAGCCGATTTTACTACTTTACAATAAATAGAAAAGTTGAAATATTTTAAATTTTCAGCTTCGATATCTTTTACACCAATGTGCATTTTGGCTTTAGATTTCCCTGGCTATGTTTTGACATTCAACCTAAACGTTGCACATTGAAATCTGAAATCCCTACCAACTGTCAAACAAATTTGAAATTTTTTTTATTTCGTCATATTTTTGTCATATTATACACAACAAATTTAAACTGTATTTACTCTAAAAATGTAAATTTATCTAAAAAATAACCTCTAGCATGGAGAACCCCAAACCCGTATCTAAATTTTCTGGGCAAAAATTACAGTATACCGCATCATTTTTGGGTAAGCTATCGATATATAAACTTCCATTGGTGTTTTACTTACCTCAAAATCGATAAATTATTTTTAGCAACTATATCCATATTTATATCTGGGTCGCATATGGTATGGACATCACCATCATTACCAAAATTATACGATACAAACTCAACAATACGTACCACAATCGCCGATGGATCACTAATGGGGTCATTGAGTTTGATTGCAAACTTACCTAGTTCACCATTAGCCGCTTTAGCAGCAGATCGATTTGGGAGAAAGACAGTTATACATATTACTCCGATACTTTATTTAATTGGATGGTTACTGATTGCTCGAGCTAAAAGTGTTATACCAATTTTGATAGCAAAAGTGATTGTAGGAATTGGTGATGGATCAATTCACACAGTGTTACCAATGTATGTGGGTGAAATTGCTGATGACAATAATCGTGGTTCATTGGGAATATTTATTGTGGTTATGTTAGATCTTGGAATATTGTTCACATATGCTTTAGGTCCTTGGGTAACCATTAAAAATATGGCGTTAATATCATCTATATTTCCTTTAATATCATTATTCACCTTTATATTTATGCCTGAATCTCCATATTATTATTTAATGAGAAAAAATGAAGTGAAGGCTAAGAAAACCTTGCAAAAATTACGTGGAAATCGTAATATTGATAAAGAATTTTTAGAAATGAATCGTAGTATAGCTGTTAGTATGAACGAAAGTGCTCGTTGGAGAGATTTATGCATGAATTCGGTTAATTTAAAAGCCTTATTCATGTTGATTGGAATATCAACCATACAGCAATTAAGTGGAATTTCTGCAATATTAATTTATTCTCAATTAATATTTGACGATGCTGGTGGTTCAGTTACTGGATATTTTGGCCCGATACTAATTGGATCTGTTCAATTAATTGCAGATGTATTTGCCATGGCAATCGTTGACAGTGTTCCAAGACGTTTATTATTGTTTATTTCTTGTGTGGGCTGTTTTATTCCATTAATTGTTCAAGCCCTTTACTTTTTACTGATGGATCATGTTACTCCTGTACAAATGAAATCGTTTGGATGGTTACCAATTACAAATTTAGTTGTATATATTATTGCATATAGTATAGGGTTAGGACCAATACCAATTGTATTATCCAGTGAATTATTCGCAACAAGTATTAAAGCCAAAGGAATGGCTATTTTAGACAATTATGTTGATTTAATTGGGTTTGTAATTGCTTTGGCGTATCAATTTTTAGTCGATAATGGTGGTGCACAAATACCATTTTTTGTGTTTGCAGCAACTACTGCCATTGGTATTGTTTTTACTAAATTATGTTTACCAGAAACTAAAGGACGTTCTCTGGAAGAAATACAAAATATTCTACAGGGTGTACGCCACGTTTAATTTATTTTTTATTTCTATGAGATTTTTACGCTACCACCTTATTAAAATCATATTTAAATTTTTTAATATATTTCCTTTATTTGCATTTTTTTATTTTATTTAAAACTATATTAGAGCTACCACATTTTTTCTTAAGATAATCTTGGTAAATATACATTTTTCACAAAGTCAATTCACTTTGAGCGAAGTCTCCCAGCAAATGAAGAATAAAAAAGTTATTTCATTTTCTATTTGTTCCAAAGCTGAAGGTTTGAATATCTCGAAAACGAAAAGTGTCTGACCTTCTGTTAAGTATAGACTTTCTTATTAGTCGTGTCAATTAATATATAAAATGAGACAATCTTAGGAAGAACTCAAGAACTGCTCCGATTTGGATGATTTTTTAATATTCGAGAGGATATTGATTTCATACTATAGTATGAAATCAATATCCTCTCGAAATTTCATCTATCATTAGTGATTTAAAACCGGTGGTTTATTGGTTCATTGCCTTTTTTCTCCTCAGATTATTGCTCACCTACGAAAGAGTTCTGATTTCTGATTATATTAAAAGAAACAATTGAAAAATCATTTAAGAATTGTTTTTCGAAATTCACCCCCTAAAAGAATGAAATAGAGTATGCAAATTTGTATGAAAATGTATACAAACCGTGATTTTTTGAGTTCACTACTTAACCGATTTTAAAAACACGTTCACCTATAGAATGCTACATTATCAGCAAGTAACATGGGCTCCATTTTATTTTTTTTTAAACGAGAACTCCGCGCCAAAAGATAATACTAGTTAAATAGTGAACCAAAGGAGTTCAGTGAAGGTAAAGGAACTCACTGAACGCTATTACGTGCATAACTGCTAGTTATTTGTATTATTTAAATAATATTTGTGCAAACACTTAAAGAAAATTTCTTAAAGTTGAAAAAAAAAATGAAAATGATACAAACTAAACACTACAAGAATAAAAATTTGATTGTGTAGGTAGAATAATGCAAGACCTTAACAAACAAGTGAAAACAAACAATTGACTGAGTTAATTGCTGAAATACCATGCCTAGACATTGTTGATTACTCTTTCACATTATTCATACATACATGTCACACATACATAATTGATATTCCCATATAATACATACTATACAATTTACACCTAATTTGCGCCCTCACGGGTAAACAGTGATGTTAACGAAAAAATGTTGCAAACAAAAGTTGTTTATTTTTTTATAAAAAAAATTGTTTATTTTTTTATAAAAAAAATTTTTTACATTTCAACTTTTGTTCAATCTCTTACAGTTTACAAAATGGATCCTACGGACTAAAGACCCAATTGACCTATGATGTTCATTTACGAACTCGACCTCACTTTATACTTCCTGAGTACGCTGTAAAAATTTCAGTTTGATATCTATTTTCGTTTTCGAGTTATCGTGTTGACAATCGAAAATGGAATCATTAGGTGATTTTATGAGCACCTATACCAAAATTTTGTTGGTAGCATCAATATTTTTAAGCGTTACAAACTTGGGACTAAACTTAGTATACCTTGTATATTACATTTATACATGGTATAAAAAGGTAAATTAAACGTTGTTCATATAATTTTTTTCTTGTTTCTCTGTTTTTGTTTTAACATGAGAATAATATAAAAAGCTG
The DNA here is from genome assembly GCF_905475395.1 of Chrysoperla carnea. Taxonomy (NCBI): domain Eukaryota; kingdom Metazoa; phylum Arthropoda; class Insecta; order Neuroptera; family Chrysopidae; genus Chrysoperla; species Chrysoperla carnea. The sequence goes on from NC_058339.1 coordinate 18,121,941, forward strand.
TTTTTTCTAGCAAGCATAGCATTTATGTTGTTTAATTTTAAACATTTACAAAACTTTTATATTATTGTAACACACAAACAAATACATATTTTTCATTTTCTTAAAATAAAACAGAATATTTATATACAGGAAAAAGTATAATAATAATAATAATAATAATATGAAATAAATAACCAAAAAAACAAAACTTTTAATAAGTAACATTTTTTATGAAATAAAAACTAAACGATTCGTTAAATTTACAATTTTTCTTATATAAACCACAAGATTCATTCGTAAAGTAGTTGACCAAGTTTTGTCTTAAACCGTAAAACTAAATTGATTTTTGTAAGCGGGAGCCTAAAAAGCTCCGAAAATATTAGTTGATCTAACTTCTTTTCCGAATGCACTTGGTTTTCTACAACTAACTGTACAAATTTTCGCTAAATTTGTTCCTTAGAAGAATGGCATAAGAAAAGTTTTTGTTCTTTCAGCTATAAGATGTTTGCAATCATTTCCGGGGTTTGTGGGTTTCAAAAAAATATTCCAAAAAGATCGGATCAAATTTGCCTGTGTTATACAAATAATCGAATTTTTTAACTTTGTGGCGTCATCAGAATTCAAAAAATTTAATTTTGCTTTATCACATCCAAATTTTATCCAATTTTGATAAAACAAGTATGTAATTGTACTAAATTTGGGTCATAATTTTCAAATTTGTGATCAAAATTAACCTAGCTGTAATAAGTTTTAAGAATATGGAGTCTTGGTCCCGGAATTATGCACATAACTGATAGCTAGCGAAAAGTTGAAATCACAGCTGAAAAGAATGACCCATAATTAGTGGGTTACAAACAAAATTCGAATAAGATCGGATCAAATTTAACTTTTATTGACTAGACTAGTTTTCTAATTAAAATTAACCTAGCTTTAATAGGTTCCCAGAATGTGGAATCCAGTTTCCAGAATTCAGCACATAAGTGATAACTAGCGAAAAACTGACATCACAGCTGAAAAGAATGATCCAAAAATAGTTGGTTTCAAAAAAAATTCCAATAAGATCGGATCAAATTTGTCTGTGTTATCAAAAAAATCGAACTTTTTAACTTTATGACATCATCAGAACCCAAAAAATTTAATTTTGCTTTGTCGCATGAAAATTTTATTCAATTTCGATAAACCAAGTATGCAATCCTACAAAATTTGGAGTAAACTTTTCAAATTTGTGATCAAAATTAGCCTAGCTCTAATTGGTTTCAAGAATGTGGAGTCCTGGTCCCGGAATTAAGCACATAAATGATAGCTAGCGAAAAACAGACAACAGGATGTTTTACAGTTTTACAAGAAAAGCATCAACCAATAATGGTCATTGTTGTTTAAAATCAGATGTTTTTTAAACTAACACGGAAATACGAAAATACGATACAATCAAAGTATCGAGTTTTTAAGTGTTCAAAAAATGGTATGTCTATTTACCGATAGGAACTATAGAAATTCTATGTTCATAAATAATTTTTGAAATAAATGTTTATAATTTCTAAAAAAAATAAAATAAAAGGTTGAAATAAAACTAAAATTTTTTTTTTTCATTTTTACAGTATTTTGTGAAAATCTTTAAAAATCCATGTATATACTAAATGGATACAAATGGATACAATCAGCATATATCAAGATACAACATTGAGTATATGTTATTATTCTGTAAATCATTTAAATTTATAGCTGTGTAAGATATGTGATAGATAGTCACAAGGGTGATACAAAGAGGTGTACTTATTTATAATACATAAATCTATAGGTTGTGTATTCAAGAATAAAACTCAAAATGTTTTCCACATACAGTCCAATTAATCCGGCACCACATAGAAATTATTATAATTATTTTAAAGAAAATTTTTTTATAACGAAATTGTACACGAAAGCAGAAATAAGTCTTTTCAATTGCCCAACGAAACGGGTGGGTAGAGTTTCTAAAATATCGCAATGTTTTTATCGATTTTAGTCCGTATCTCAAAAACTATTCGACCAGTCAACAAGTGAACCCGATTTTTGTACTTTTTGAGTCAATATTACCTTATATACTGAGTTTAATCGAAATTGGAGATAAAAGATATTTTTCGATTTTTTGCTATTTTTTCAAGGGGGTACCCCTTTGAAAAAAAAAATTTTTGGAATTTGATGAAACTCGGTGGATGGGACAATTTTGATCCAAAAAGTATAAAAATCAGGTTAATTTAATGATTGGATGCGCAGGGTTTTTGATATATCGCAACATTTGGATCGATTTTAGTCCGTTTTTCAAAAACTATTCGACCAGTCAACAAATGCACGCTATTTTTGTACTTTTTGGGTCCAAATTACCTTATATTCTGAATTTTACCGAAATTGGAGATTAAAAACAAATTTCGATTTTTTGCAATTTTTTTTAAGGGGTGTCCAACCTTGAGACTAAACTTAGTACACCTTGATATATTTCATATACATGGTATATAATGTATTTCAACAATTAACTCAGTCAATTGTTTATCGAATATAGATCGATCGAATGTTGTATTATTGTAATATAAACTAGATTTAAATATTTATCTTTAATATATGCCTGCTATAATGTAATATATTATTCATCTGGAAATAATTAACTCTATCAGCTAGTGTAAAGTGAACTCGAATTGAAATAATAAATAAGATAAAATATCTATTGTTTAATATCTACTTATTTCCGAAATAAAAGAAAACGGAATTTAAAATTATTAGAAAAGTCTAGAAAATCTTATTATTACATCGATAAATATAAACCTTTGTTATAAGATATGGATTAAAATATAATACAAGTATGTACATTTACGGAACATAGAACATTTAATAAAATATAATAATTATCAATTTTTTATAAATCACTTTTGTGTCGTTTTAGACATAACACTAAAAATTATTACCAGTGACGTAACGAAGGTACATAGTACCGGTGGCAAGTATTTAGGTTGCGCCTGATATATATCGGGATCGATTCTAACGATTTTGATGAAAATTCGTATACTGATAGTATTTAACATAAGAGTAAAGGCAAAATGGAGGAAAGTTGCCATAATCGTGTCATTTTACCTTAAAGAGTCTCTACATTTATGTTTATACAACTTAATGACGTCATCAGAATCCAAAAATATAGTTTTGCTCTATCACATTCTAATTTTATCCAATTTTGACAAACCAAGTATGTAATCCTAGTAAATTTGGATAATTATTTTCATATTTGTGATCAAAATAAACCTAGCTCTAATAGGTTTCAAGAATGTGGAGTCCTGGTCCTCAAATTAAGCACATTAGTGATAGCTAGCAAAAAACTGACATCACAGCTGAAAAGAATGACCCAAAATTAGTGGGTTTCAAAAAAAAATCCAGTAATATCGGATAAAGTTTGCTTGTGTTACCAAAAAATTCGAATTTTTTAACTTTATGACGTCATCAGAATCCATAATATTTAATTTTGCTCTATCACATCCAAATTTTATCCAATTTTGATAAATCAAGTATGTAAACCTACTAAATTTGGGTCATACTTTTCAAATTTGTGATCAAAATTAACCTAGCTCTAATAGGTTTCAAGAATGTGGAGTCCTGGTCCCGGAATTAAGCACATAAGTATTCATTCAACAAACTAAGTATATTTAAATCTTGGTCGGGTTTTTTTAAAGTTATTTTAAATTTAGAAAAATGGTTATAGAAAAAAAACTTGTTGTTAGTTTGTAACATAAATATTGATAGCTATATTAGTGCAATAAATAAGCCGGAAAATGTGGAAAAGTGGTGGAACAGCTCCGATTTCAAAAATTTTGTGTGTGCGTATTCCTTAGACCTCTAGGAACATTCAGCCGCACTAACCTTCGCATTTGAAAAAAAACTGAGAAAGTTAGGGTAGTTTTCCGATCCCCAAAACTCTCCAAATAGTAACAGTGAAAACAAATCAATATTTCAACTCAAAAATCGTCTTCCGAGGGTTTTTGAGGTCGTTGATCATCAATTCAAGGTTAAAAAGCAACTGAATATGGTTTCAACCCCAATAAAACTACCCTTAAAGTGATAGAGACAAAATCTTTATTAAATTCAAAATTTTGCCTCAGAAATCGTGTCTCGTGAAGCTTTTAGGTTCCGTGTTCACAAATTTAAGGTCAAAAAGCAATTGAGGATTGTTTCAACCCCATGAAAACTACCCTTAGAAGTGTCAATGATAAAATAAATTTGAAAATTCTGAATTTCACCTCAGAAATTGTCTCTCTCTGGTTTTAGAAGTCATTGATAATGAATTTGAGGGCAAGAAGCAACTAAATGTAGTCCCAAGCCACCCCTAAAGGCCACCCCTAGAGGTGACAGAGAAAAAATTTAAAATTGTTCCTCGAATATCGTCTTTCGGGGGGTTTTTGGGGCCGCTGATCACGAATCCACGGTCAAAAAGTAACTTGGGTGGTTGCAACCCTATTAAAACTACCCCTAGAAATGTCAATGATAAATTAATTTTGAAAATACTGAATTTCACCACAGAAATTGTCTCTCTGCGGTTTTAGGAGTCGCTGATCATGAATTTGAGGTCAAAAAATAACTAAATGTCACAGCATCCTTATAAAAACCTCCCCTAGAAGTGACAGAGATAAAATTTTAAATTTGAATTCTCTCCTCGAATATCGTCTTTCGGGTAATTTTGGGAGCGCTGATTACGAATCCAAGGTCAATAAGTAGCTGAAGAGGGTTGCAACCCCAAACAACTTCCCCCAGATGTAAAAATGATAAACATTAAAAAAAATTCAAAATTTTCAAAATTTTTTAATCATTCACACTTCTAGGGGTAGTTTTAATGGGGTTGCAACCATCCAAGTTACTTTTTGATCTTGAATTCGTGATCAGCGATGCCAAAAACCCCTGAAAGACCATATTTGATTAAAAATTTAAAATTTTATCTCTGTATCTTCTAGGGGTGGCTTGTAACTACACAGTTGCTTCTTACTCTCAAATTCATTATCAACGACTTTAAAAACCGCAGAAAGATAATTTCTGAAGTCAAATTCAAAATTTTCAAAATTTTTTAATTATTGACACTTCTAGGGGTAGTTTTAATGGGGTTGCAACCATTTTCAGTTGTTTTTAAACCTTGAATTCATGATCAGCGACCTCGAAAACCCTCGGGAGAGATTTTTGAGGTGAAATATTGATTTGTTTTTACTGTTACAATTTGGGGATGGGAAAACTACCCTAACTTTCTCAGTTTTTTTTCAAATGCCAAGGTTAGTGCGGCTGTTCCTAGAGGTCTAAGGAATACGTACACAAAAAATTTTTGAAATCGGAGCTGTTCCACCACTTTTCCACATTTGATGGTAATTTCCGGCTTAATTACTGTAGTATATATAGTATGGGTCTTCGAATCCAATAAATATACAAATTTGTTGTAATAATATTGTTCTCAAACATGCATGAAACAAATAAAAACACAAATTGATCAACCTTAAAACATGACTATTAATAATTTGAAATAACCGAAGTGTGTAAAAAGTCAATATACAATCAAATATTAATTGCAAAATTTTTCAATAATCATTCCCAAAATAAACAGTCAAAAATAAATAATACAACATGTATTTTATAACCTAAAGGGCATTTACTTTCACTTATAAAACAAATATTTACAAAGATGGTAGGTATTATGTAACGGGAGTGTGACGGTTCATTGCTACACACATTCAAAACGTATGTCATTTAACAAAACGTAGTCACATTTTATGTATGTTTCAATAGCACACGAATGTTACTAAACACGAATAGTAGAATGATTTGGTATAAAAAACATTTTGGTGTCATGAAAATGTTACCTCTATATAAGAATAACGCAGGGAAAGTTAGCTCGGAAAGTCAAAACAGAGCTACCTTCAAGCTAATCGTGAAGGAAAAACACTGTAAAATGAATATATGATTATATTACAGTAACTTTATACATTCGGAGATTCACTTTATACGGATACTTTATACAGTCTGCATCAATTCCGGTACTTCTGATTTTTCGCAGACTTGTTTATGATGTTATTCCAATGAATAATCCACGTTTGTGACCTCAAGCGACGAACGAAACTTTGTCAAAAATCGGAAAAACCCGTGAAAATTTCAGCTTTACTTCAAGTTTTTTGTCACTGTCACTGTCATTGAAGAATTGTCTTTAAAGACCCAATAGTTTCCTAGAAAAAGCTGTTCCAAGTTCATCATTTTTTCTAGCTTCGTAATTTTTGCAATATTTCAGACGTCACCCCAATTACTCTAGCGAGGGATGTTTCCACTTACCTCCGACGGAGCATACTAGTGTTGTTCAGGTTCAAAATTCATTCAAAACGACATAATATATTGCAGAAGATTGTGAAGTTAGAAAAAATGATATACTTTGAAAGGATTTATCTCGGAAACTATTGTGTAGACAGAGACGATTCTAGTCTCATATTATAGCAAATTTAGTCTACTAAAACGTTTTGAAAAAGTACTTCAAAAACTACCCGTTTAGGGTTATAAACGTCAAAATTAGAAAAAGGCCGAAATTTTGACGGGTTTTTTCGATTATTAACGAAGTCTCTTTCGACGATCTCAAACAAGTCTGCTAAAAACCAGAACTACCGGATTTGACGTTAGTTCAGATGTAAGAAGTATTGGATCTACAGAGTTCATTCTCGTCTCATATTGTAGAAAATTTAGTCTACTTTAAAAACGTTCTGAAAAGGATTTATCAAAAAACTAGTCCTTCAGAGTCTTAAGATTCGTTATAAAATCATTGAAAGTTTCGATTGAAAAATATTATCTCCATATTACTACATACATAGAGGTAAATATAGAGGAACGCGAATAGTAGAAGGATTGGGTATGAAAAAAAAAGAGGAAGACGGGACGGATTCAATAAAATCAGTGTTCCAAATAATATGTTTGTAGAATTTCTGCATCATTCAACAAAATTGTAATTTCTTACTCGGCAGCAGTATTTTCGCTTTTAGTATTTTTCTATACTATTATTTATCTCACTTTTTTATATAACTTTTTAATGATTTTCGATCTCTGTTCGCATCAACTATTTAAGGTATGAGATACTAGTATTGAAGATGATACCTTTATTTTCATTTTTAAGTGAAATTTTTCTTCGGAAAACAGATTTTGATGATTGACTAAGATATAACAGGTTTTTATTATATAAAGGTAACAAATAGAGTAGAAAAAAAATCTTTTTTGTATTTTTATGTTCAAAATTTTCGAATCAGATTAAATTCTTGAATAAATGATTATTAACAATCATTTTTAATTCCATATTCTTTTAGCAGTTGCGAAGTTCTACAGAAAGAATAATAGTCTTTTTTTTTTTAATTAAGTGGATTATTAGTGAATAGTCTAGTATTTACTGAACACTATGAACAAATCAATTGAATATGTCAATTGATTGCAGACAGTTTTCAATAAAATATATTTGAAAAATACGCATAGACCAGAAATTGATGCTAGGTATGTAGAATTCATGCCAAGCAACCTAAAACCTAAATATTCTAAGAGCCATACTACGATCGTATGTGTAACTATAATTCAATCTATTGCTTCCCTTTGACAGGTCGTTAGTTAACTGAGTGATCTTCAGGCACACTTTAGCTTTAGAAAAAAGTGGTCGATTTATGAGGTGTTGGCTAGCTGGAGATTGCACAGTCAACTAACTGAGCGCTTAATTTGGTATTTTAACTGTATTTCCAACTCTAGCGGTCATATACAGAGTGTTCTGTTATTGATAGTAGAAAATGATACCAGTAAATTAAGCTTAACAAGCCAAATGAAAAATCCCTTTACCAAATTTCGATCTTTGGCCTAATTCAGGAGTTGTGACTATGGGAAAAATAGAATGATTTGTGCATTCACAGGCCTATCAAACTCATTAAACGTAGTTGGTGTCACTTTAGAATATAGAAGGTACTATCATAAAACAATAATTAGGCCTCATTTGATTTGAAATAGAGTAATTTTTAGCTAATCATTTTCAAATAGTCATTCACGAAAGTCATCATGTCACCGTTTTTTGCAAAGTTAAGTCTTTGCAACGGATAATTTTTGTGAATGAATTTTGGAAAATTGTGAGATAAAAAGTAAGCTTGTAACAAATACGATAAAACATGTAATAAGTTTGGCAAACCGTCCGGCGTCCTGGGATTAAATTCCGGTCAGCACCATTTTTCTTTCAAATAATAAATCGAAATTTTAATAACCGCTATACTTGTCACAAATGACTTGAAATTTTTGTGCCAGTGTCTCCAAGTCTAAGTAGATATATTACTTTTTAGAATATTATCTATAAAATTCCTTAACAGACAGCTTTAACAAACATCTTTCTAATATGTTTGAAACACAGAAGCTTTAGGCGGTTCAGTTACGTAATCGAGTACTGTGAAATGAGAGATCGTATTTGCTTACTTTTCTAGTAAAATTAAATTGTGACTTTAGCTTTTATGTAATACCTGTATATCATTTGACAAAATATGAACTTTAATTATGAATCTTTCATAAACGATAATCAAAAAGGCTATATAAAGTAATTTTGAATTTCAAATTTATAGTTATACTAGCAGACTCGGTCACGCGTTGCTGTGACTAAGGTTCTTGTTATTTTACATTGTAGTAAATTATAAGGGGAATAGTAGGAGGACATCAGTCAGGAGGACCACCATGCTTTTTTACATAGATGCCATTTGTTAAAAAACGTGGCGACCTACATGACTGATTTTCTACTACCGTTATCTCTTAATACAATGAAATTATTATTTACGATCGAAGACGGAAACGTTAAAGCTCAATCAATAACAATAAGAAGGTATACAAATAGGTTCAAAGTTTATTAAACCAAAACTAAATACAGACTTATGCTTATTGTAGTAAAATTATTATACCATAAATTATTATATACTTGAGAACCTTTTTTTTCTCTAGTTCGTAACAAAAAGAAAAGTTTTTTTTATTCTATTCTTGTTAAAGAAAGTAGAAAAAAGAAACAATTTTAATTTTCTACTCAATATATTCTAGGTTCAAACACATTTGAATTGTCCATATAAATAACTTTTTTTCTCTATGTGAGAAAATAAATTGGCAATTGTCAAGTTAGATTTGAATGAAATGGAATTGAAACTTACATACGTTTATTTTTGATTTATACAAAGTTAAACGTTTTAACTGGAATTTATGTAAACTTTTTTTCGTAAATATTTCTGAATCATTTTTTTTTTAAATTCTACATTAAAATTTTCTAATTCGTTTTTAGTGACAATGATATCAATACATGCCATAAATTTCTATTTCAAAATTCTTATCATTTTTACCTACCTACAAAAAAAGGATACTCAAAATCGCTGCCTGCTTGTGGCATCGTAATTTTTAAGCGAAATGACAGATAGATACCTTGGCAAGAGATTTATAGTGAGCATATAATAATTTCAAACATTCTGACGAATCTCTCTGTTTCAGCGAGAATGCACGGAAATTTGCAATGTTTCTTGGTATTGGCATTCGTTTCGCTAAAATATTCGCGAAAATTTTATTTTTGTTTTTATGCAAATAAAATAATGTTTTTGATTTTCCAAAACAGATTTTAACTGCTAACATTTTACAAATAAATTCTACGAAAGCGTTTAGTTTCGGGAAACGACAAGTATTAAAGTTGGAAGTGATATTAGGAACTTATAAAAAGTTTATTGGAAATTTTGTTCAAAGCGTAATTAATGTATGTTTAATGGAAAATTGATTATTTAAATAATATAAATGAAAAATAATGCGTGGTTAATGCGTATATAAATTAAAGTTAATTTTTTTACTGAAAAATATAACAAAAGGCCATTATTAAATGTGTAGACATATTACTTCTAAAAGAACACTATAGTTATAAATAATTGTAACAGACACTAATAGTCAAGTCGACAAGTTTAAGAAATATAGAAATCCTGGTCGTTAAAATACGTGTGATGGCTCGTTGAATAGGGAATATACATGTATTTTTTTTATATTTTTAATTCATTGTTTACACCGTTATAACAAAGTAAAAAATATAAATACTGTTTAAAAATACGCTAATTAAGTGTAAACAAATATTTAAAATACAGAATAATTTTGAGATGTTTAAACGCAACCTTTTGGCGCTCTCTGTTGGTGACGTATTAATATGTGACCTGTCAATTGGTGACAGTTCAATATATAATTTACACTTTAAAAAAATGAATTTACAACACAGAATTTGCACTCGTTATTATTAAATTTTCTAATAAAAAGTCTTTGAATAATATAACTCAATGTAATACCATACAAAATACAAGTAATTTATACCATACAGTATGTCAACAAGATTGACAAGCCACATACTAAGACGTCACAATCGTTTAAAAATTTAAATTTCCGTTTTAGAAATTTGAATTTATCTCACTGAATTTGCACTTCTATTAATTAATTTTAAGTAATTAAAAAGATATTAATTACTAAAATAATGGTTTATTTGAAATATCCAGCCAATAGAGTTACGGAAAAAAAAATTTTTGAACCAAATTTAAATTTTGTGAAAATTCCCTATTTGAACTTGTTGACTAGACTATAATTTTAAAAGATGTGTATCAACTGTCGACTGACGTCTCCTCTCCTACATATAAACCTTTTACTTTTTTTCTGTCTACTTTCATACACACTTTGAATAGAATAATATTCTGTTCTGAAAACATTGAAAATAAAAGGAATACAATGTAGTATTATTATTATGATAACAGTACACATTTTCCTACCCCAATTCTAAAAACAATATGACAATATATCGTGTTCTTTAGTATATTATTTTATAATATATTTCATGTTTCCTCAGAGAATATTTTGATGTGATAAATTTTTGTATCATAAATTTAATTTTTTCTGTTAGAAAAACAAATTTCTCAATTATACACACATTATGGTCGAATGTAGAATTTCTAGTGTGAGTTCCCTGTTAAATCTCCTGCTTTATTTTCCTCTAGTCCGATATGTTTTGGTAACCGAAAGACGGAGTTTCTATTGTGCTTTTTCAGATCAGAAAATTTTGGTCACACATTTGTTTGTTTTTTGTTTACTTTGGTGTTTTAAATTTTTTGTGCAGGGCTAAGCTGTTTTTTCTCATTGGTTCAAATTTAGTATTTGACTAAATTGCTGCATTCTTTTTTTATGATTTCGTTTGATGGAACATGTGCAAATGCTGCTTATAAATTTGATAATATAGATATCGCTCTTCAATCATCAATACTGTAACTATAGTCGTCTCTGTTCATCAAATGATGGATCTTCGATGAACTCATAATTAAATTAAAATTTTGTTTTTATATCATCGACAACCTTATTTTTTTATTGTATTATTATTAACTACAAGATTGTCTAAATATTTTAGAAAGTTTTTTATTACACTCTCTAGATTTTTTGATATAGAAATATCCAATTGAAAAGGATAACCTATAGGTATGATTCATCATTTTCTCAGCCAACTTTGAACGATAAAATAATAATCAGAAGCCCGATGACCTTATTAATAAAGTTTTATTGAAATTCCTAGTATTATTCAATCCTTGCATTTAATGATTGAATATTGTCGATGTTCGGACGTTACAGAACATGTACAATAATTATTACACTTGATTCACTCCATAATAGTAAAATATACTTGTATACACATCATCCATCCATTCCATCCATTTGTTTGATGATTTGCACACAAAACTTCCTTCACACCATAACGCTAATGATGAAATGATAATAATGGAACCATGCTTTTTATGTCAGTATTATTATTATTATTATTATTATTATAGTTATGTTTTATAATCATTTGACCATTGTTTGCCTATACAAAAGTTTACGTTATTGTTATAATTTTTACATATATTTTTTTTTTTTTTTTGCAAATAGTAAAAGATAAAACAGTGAATAAATAATATATTTTCACTTATTGTTTGCAATTTAACATTTTTTGAACATCTGACTGATATAACGTTTTAGTTACGCGATTTATTATTCTAACATTGACAACAATAATATTTTGATTTCGTAGTACCTACATTGTATATACAGTAACTTCGATTTCGTGTTGTATCTTGGACTCCTTTCAAAAATCGAGAAAAACGCAAAAAAAATTTTGTTTTGGAATTTGATGAAACTTGGTGGATGGGGGAATTTTGACCCAAAAAGTATAAAAATCATTAATTTTATAATTGAATGCAGAGTTTCTGTGATATCGCAATATTGGGATCGATTTTAGTCCGCATCTCCAAAATTATTTGACCAGTCAACAAATTCACCCGATTTTTGTACTTTTTGGGTCAAAATTGCTTTATATACTGATTTTTATCGAAATTGGAAATTTAAAAAAAATTCCCGATTTTTTGCAATTTTTTAAGAGGGGTACCCCTTTAAAAAAATCGAGAAAAACGCTTAAAAAATTTTGTTTTGGAATTTGATGAAACTTAGTGGATGGGGTATTTTTTTTATCCAAAAAGTTACAATGTCAGCGAGTAGCATTGGCAAAGCTTCATTTTCAAAAAAGTTAGAGTTTGTAAAAATATTCGTTTGTAAAATCAAAATCCATAAAATTGTTAACAAAAGGGAGGATAAGTGAGGGCTATAACATGATAGATAGTCTGTGTTTTAAAACAGAAAAATTGGCCAGCAAAGCGGGCGTGTATCTGCTAGTGCTATTTATAATAGTGTATTTTATTATAATTTATTGTGTATTGTATGTTTAACATCTTGTAAACCGTTAATGTTGTTGCTTTCTTTATAAAAAAAATATATGGTAATTGTTAGTGTTTTTAATTATTTACAGGATAAGAAATGTGTAAAAAAGTGATTAAAAAGCTTTGTTTATATAAATTACGGAACAAATAAAACAATTAAGGTAGATGAGTATAATGTAAAGGTAAAACAATACATCTATCTCCATATTCGTTTACTTAATTACAAAAACTTTTTCATTTTGTTAATCTTTAATTACAAAGAGAAAAATTTTGTTGTTTTTTTTTTAACCCATTATTTTTTTTAACTCACTCAATTACAGTTACGTTAACTATAGTTTAGATGGTGTTAAAAAAACAAATTTAAAAAATTTTTAAAAATCGACTCTGGTGAATTGTGTTGTTGAAAGTCTACATTTTCTTTCTAATATAAGTTTGTCTAATTTCGACACTCTGCACTGCAGGTTTAAAGGTAAGCAACTACGAATTTTTGTTAAAAATTTTTATATTTTTTAAAATTTTTGAACAGAGTGAGCCTAAAGGTACCGAAATAGCGTCATTAATGGTATTTGTACAACATAGTGTGTTTAAAATGACGGATATTATTATCACTAAAAACTGCCCCCAAATTTCTAACGATACCTCCTGTATTGAAATCGTTTAAAGTGTTTGACCTCTACAGCTGCAGCGTAATAACGTATTAGCCATTATGGCACCATACGTCTACAATATTAGATTTTTTCTTTGGAATAACTTCCTTGGTTAGGTGACAACGTGATTCTGTGTATCTGTGTGCCTGTCTGCAGTATTGTAGCTCCTAAACGGATGAACCGATTTTGTTTTTTTTTGTCTGAAAGATAATTTGAACGAGAGTGTTTTCCGTACCCGATAACCACTATAGAAAAGAGGTGATGATATTCTAGCATATGAGCAAATTTTCTTGAAACGTAACTAAGAACAAATTACCATAAAATTACGTTTCAAAAAACAAAAACAAAATCAGTTCATACGCTTAGGGATTTGATTTTTTGTTGAGCTTAACATTATTTTAAGATACATCTACCAAAATTATTTGTAGTTTCGATTTGAAAGTTCTCGATTTGAAAGTTCTCGATTTGAAACTTATCTTAAAATATTAATGGAAATAGTAATATATTTTTCAAAACCGTTTTATCGAATGAAATGTTTAAGATTACAATATGAATGTAACAGATGTCTTAAAGGAAAGGAACGCATTATCTGTACTAATTATAACGCAGTCAACAAAGTGGAAATGAGAAGGATTGTAAATTATATTTAATATTTTATTAACCTATTTATAGTTCCATTAACAAAATATACTTTATTAACACCAGGCATTACAATTGTGTTACAAAAGAGAGTATTTAGTTTCGCTACTAAATATACTTTATATGCAGAGTACATTATTATGTTTTGATAATAAAATCTCTTTCAAAAAGAGCTTTTAAAATTCATTTTTATTCTTACATTTATAATAAACTTTATTCATGAAATTTTCCCTTTTTTTGATGCGTTGTTTTTGTGAATATATATCGAATCAACTTGAAATGTTCAGAAAAAATACTTTATAATTAAATGTTAAGTCTGGAAATGTAAAAAAAAATCGATTCTTTGAAAATTACTAACTGGATATAACACCTTAAGTATTATTATACATGTATACATGGACTGTAAACTGCATAATAGCGCGGTTTAAAAATGTAATAAGTTATGCTTTATATCAGCGGTGCCCAACCTACGGCCCGCGGGCCGGATCCGGCCCGCGAAGAAGCTCAATCCGGCCCGCGAGCTCCTAGTCGGATATTCGTAAATTATTGACCAAATACCGCCTATTTTTTAAATTTATTAAAGTATTTTCTGTGAATTTTATTAACTACAATATTTCTGATATTGTTATATGTATTTTGATTGAATAATTTGTATTTGTACATGACATCGGCATGACACGGTGTGTCATGCCGATGTCGACTAGTGCTGCCGCGAGTGGCCGATAGTCGAGGTGACTACAGAGTGAAGTTAGTTATAATCATGGAGTTACTTGTGGTAATTATTTCATAGGAGATGCTCACATATGTTTACATTAACTTTTGTGAAAACTTTAAGTTAATTTTTGATAAATAAGTTATTAAAAAATATAAATTTAATTTTGTGAAAGTTTTATAATATTGAATATTTTTACCCCAAATAATGTCGACGAAAAAACGTAAAGTGGATAGTGAGTGCCGCGTTTTTCAAATTTATAAATATTTAAAAAAAATGAATCAGCACAAACATATTCGTGAATTCATTGAAAATGTTGAATTTTTTTCAAAGGTGTTACTAAGATATGCAATTATAAAGAATCCGGCCCGCGAAATCGTATGTCATGATGAATC
The DNA here is from genome assembly GCF_905475395.1 of Chrysoperla carnea. NCBI lineage: Eukaryota > Metazoa > Arthropoda > Insecta > Neuroptera > Chrysopidae > Chrysoperla > Chrysoperla carnea. Next base: position 18,137,086 of record NC_058339.1, read on the forward strand.
CGGCCCACGGACAAAAAAAGGTTGGGCAACCCTGCTTTATATCTTTCTAGTATTATTTATTGGTACACATTTTTTTAATATCAAGTGATTTACAATGTCTCGTCAGCACTTAAAAATACATCACTATTCATAATATGTGTTCACTACATGACGTCTGCTTAGATACTTAAAGAAAAAACACCAAACGTATATGGATTGAATTGAAAATGAAAGTAAAAAAATGTTTACTGGAAAATGTGAATTTAACCTTTCAATGATATCGTTAATTTTAAAAACGTAACTGATATTGTAGCGCCTTTCTAGCTTCTGTGGTAGTAGGTAGAACGCACTTTCAGAAAAGTTTACAGAAAAGAAGCTTATATTGTGTAAATCTCCTTGGGTTTTTTTTACATATTTAATATAAGGGATTTCTCACAAATTTTACAATTTTTGTACGCTCGAGCAAGTTGTAAATGTAATAGGCTTAAAAACATTACAATATAAATTGATAGTACATAGTCCCAGAGGGGGAAAAAACATTAATAAAAAGGTCTTGTTAGCCTTCATAGATTTTTCTTTGAACATGTACTGCAGCTTACGCTGGAACGATCACTATTTCCATAGATAATTGATGTGTTTTATCCACTTTTCAAATTCTGTTTATTCAGTTTTTTTATTACCATTGAAAAACGGCTCAACGAATTCTGCTGAAAACTCTTTCAGCTCTTAAATTTGCGATTACTAGTCGAATAAGCCCAGTCACGTGTTGATTCCATAACTGATTCGCGAGATAATCGAGAATTCGAACAAACATACGCACATAAGTACACACACACACACTCGGACATCACATTGGAAAGGTTTGATTCGGATATTACGCCCTTGAAACCGCGAAAAAATGTAAAACTTGAGATTTTCAAAATCGGCCCCTATTACATTAACGTCCTCTGGGAAGTTAACAGCTACAAACGACAAAAAGAATAAAAAATTCATGGCTTAGTTAAATTACGTATAAACAAAGGGTACACATTTTCTAAACGTTTCGACAGTTGCAAACATCGCATCCTTTATTTCTAGGTATTGATTTCTTTTTTATATAAACAGCGAAAAAAAAAAATACAAAAACGCAAAATGTCGATTTACATGACTTCGACACTCGAGACACGGTTAAAACTCATTTTTCTTTTAAAAGAGTCCTACAAAAAGAGTATGAACAATTTTGTAGTAGAAAGTTGAATTAAATTTTTTTTTAATTATTTCTGTATCAGTTTATACAAATTTAATAAAAATGTAGTTTATTGTTCTAGATAAATAACAATTTTTTTGTTTTGTTATATTTTTGGTAATCGAAATTTTATATTTCATCAAAAAGATTTCAATACACATTAATAAATTCAACTAAAATATAAAAAAAAACACCACCCCAGCCGACACATAAAAACAATAACTTTTAATATATTTTTAATAACTGCTATTACATTATAAATATGATATACGTAACTATAATGATTTGATTTAAATTCACCGATATGGAAAATTTTTCTAAAATTATATATTTGAAACATATTGATTGGAAAGTAATTAATAAATACCAGCTGTGTGCGTTTTTTGTTTTATAATTTAGGTACGCAGAGAAAAAAAAATTGTAATTAGAAAGTCATTATTTAATGAATGTTATGTGTTATGTGTATATGCTTTTTTTTTGTTTTTGAAGAATTATTTTGCATTAATTATACGAAAATAATAATCTACATAGAATATCTTTAAAAAATGATTTATGATAACAATTAAGTTTTTTACCCTGCATGCATATGAAAGCCCTATTTCAAATGTGTATTTTTATTTAAGTTGTAAAACAATTAATTCTATAATGGAGAAAAATGGATGAAAATCGAAGTTTTGTAACTGTAGTAAAAAGATATTTTTATCTGCAGTTAAAAGATATTTTTATCTTACATAAAGATTTTTTCATATTTTTATTTCAAGAATATCTATATATTCTTATATATTCTCTAGACAAAGTGTTGCTCAAAAAATCGAAAAATTTTTTTGATTTCCAATTTTGGTGTAACGTACTTTGGAGATTCCTCCAAAATCCTTAAAAAAATTGCAAAAAATCGAAAAAATTTTTGTATTATCAATTTCGATAAAACTCAGTTTATAAGATAATTTTGACCCAAAAAGTACAAAAATGGGGTGCATTTGTTGATTGGTCGAATAGTTTTTGAGATATGGACTAAAATCAATCCAAATATTGCGATATCTCAGAAACTCTGCATCCAATCATTAAATTAACCAAATTTTTATACTTTTTGGATCAAAATTACCCCATCTATCGAGCTTCATTAAGTTTCAAAACAAAAATTTTTTTTGAAGGGGTACCCTTGAAAAAGTTTTATATGTTTTTTTTTTTGCGTCGGAGATACACTTTTAGTTTACAAATATCTAGCAATCAAAATACTAAAACATTGAATATTGTGGAAAATAAATTGTAATTTTTGGTTCATTTTTCTATAAAAATAGGTATGTCAATAACTATAAACGTCAGATTATGTTTTATTCAATAAAATAACAAAACGCATGTTTCATAATTTCTCTTATTTATATCTATAAATAAATAAACACAATAAACCTACGCATACAAACAACGCAACGTAAGTAAAATTATGTAATAATCTTGATGTTTCATGATTTGATTATCATTAATTTAATTTTCAAATCATTGTAGAACAGTTTGTTTCCTTTTAAATGAATAACCTAAGAATCACAGTTAAATTTAATTCGATAAACACAGTTTTACTTATATAGTCAAGTCGCCAAGTTCAAATTGGTGAAATATAGAAATAATGGTCTTAAAAATACGTGTGGCATTTCGTTGGATTCGGAATAATGTTAAGAAAAATGTTCCAGAAGAGTTTTTCAGAACTTATAAAATTTCAAGAGTTATAAACAATGTAGAGATGAAAACAAGTGAAATTTACAAAATTTAAAAAATCCCCGGCAAATGCGATTTATTTCTTGTAAATTGATTTTTGGAAACTTAGCTATAAAATATTCACAATCAAGTCGGTTCGACCGTTTAGGGACTACGATGCCACTGAGAAACACACAGACGCACAGAATAAACACTTTAAACTTATAACACTCCTTCTTAAATCATTATCAAACTGATGGTGAAGAACATCAGATGAGATGAAAAGGATATTTAGAGAGCTATCATTTTTTGGGACAAATTTTTGGAAATATTTTAATTGAAATTGAAATATTTGAGTTGACTTTGTTCTTTTGAATTATTGTTTTGAATTACCTAATTATTTTACCATTTCACTTTTCGAAATGAATTGAACCAGGTTTATTTGACCATTCATTTCCATTGTAATTATTTATATGTCATGCCTTTTCCAAACTGAATCGATTTTGAAGATTCGCCAATTTTTTAGTTTTTTTCGGGTTCGAAAACCTAAGCTCGCACATTCGCTAAGAACATTCTCCGTTAAATTACCTTTCAAATGAAACCAAGAAAATTAAATTCGGTTCATCCGCTCCGGCGCTACGATGCCACAGACAGGCCAACACTCAGATACACACACATAACTTATGACACCCCTTTTTTAGTTCGGGGGTTAATAAGGTAATTTGTTTTTAGCCAATATTTCATAAAATATTAATATTGAAAAAAACTCCCACTCCCAAAAGTCAATCTCCATTATTTATAATTTTAATTTAAAGCTGAAAATAGCTCTTTTTGTGTTAAAATTTCTTCTTCTAGTAATTTTTTCTGGACAATTTGAACTTGGGGACTAGACTAATAAATTTATGTTTAAATACGTACCTTTATACTATACAATATACATAAATACCAAGACGTCATATGTATTCCTCTACAACTCTACTTTATACTAAATATATTTAAAACAATTATATAAATTTAAAATAAACATCTGTATTTACAAATAATTATATTATTCTAACACACAAGTATAAACACTATATAGAAAATATAATAATTTTCACGATTGAAGTAAATATTATAAACATAATAATCTGTTTGACATATCAACCTTTGCTTTACTGTTGTGCTTTAAAAGCTCTTATAGTTATTATTTTGTTCATCAAAGTATAACTACCGTAAAATCATTCTAGGAGTACGTACTTCACAGTTTTCAACTACACTATTTAGTGCGATTTTATGCTTAAATAAGTCTTACTGAAAATACTTTTGAATTAAACATCAGTTTTTTGTTATGTATTAATAAATGCCATATATATTTGCCTGGTAAGACTAATTTAGGATTGTACTGAAAATTTGAATAAGTTAAAATAAAAAATAATGAATGTGAAAAAATTATACATGTATACCGGAAATGGAACTTCCGGCAAGATAGTATCTTCGAGTATCGGAAATAGAACTGGCAAGGTAGTACCTTCGAGTGAGCATATTTTGGGAAAATCAGGCTTATTCACCTACCCAGGTGAAAAATCGAAATATATATTTAATTTTTTTAAATGTAAAATATTGAAGATCTCATCAAGGCATACCCATTCTCATGGTCATTTAAAATACGTGTAAATTATATTCAGTCCATATAAAGTTAACATAACAGAAGTATATTCATTCGTTCGTTCATAATAATTAGTTATCTAATTATAACTTATTTACTGGAATAACATACGTATATGGCATTATATTATAGAGATACCGAATGTAGGTAGCGTCCATACTTTAGAACACTAGGATGTACAAAATCTCTATCATTTTGTAGTAAGATAGTTAATTTAATTTTTAGAATTTACTTTATTATGCAATTGTCATAGGGAACGAGAATTTATACTACTCTAAAACAACGACAGTTTGTGATAAGTTCGAGCGCAATTTATTTTTAACAATGCAATGTTAAGGAATGCAAGGAGTAATCAAGGACAACATAAAGACTTAGCCAACCTTAATAACACAGTTGATTAAGGCGTAAACAATTCCGTTCGCGGTATGACAAGGAAAGCGGTTTCGATTCCCGCTGTCACAAACAAAATTAATTTAATTAATAGTTGTGATGGACTGGCTTAGTGCATGGTATATGCATGAAGGAGGTGCACTCAGCCTCTGAAATTAATTGAGGAGCTGATAAATGAAATTATCAGCGGAAAGGTGTAAAATACATGGTATCATAATGGACTCTATAGTCTAAGTGTGTCCTTTGTGGGCAGCCAATATAACTTAACCTAACCTAACCTAACCTAAAAGTTAAAAACTTAACAAATTGTTGAAAACAAGAAAACCCTTTGTGCCCGACAAATTAACTTGGTAATATAAGACTAAAGTAAGAATGTAAAAATAAACGATAACTATTATTTACAATTTGTCTTGAATTATTGAGAAAAAAGGACATTAAAAAAAGTTGCTATAGTACCTTGTTATTAATTTATCAAGAAAATAAACTAGTTTGGCTAATTTGATTGGTTGAAAACGATGTAACTCAAAGCCAAGTTGATTAAGACACTGATTCCAGTAATGAACTATTTTTCGCACGCAAAATGAATGAGAAAAGTGACTCTGATCTCACGGATTTTTAGATAAAGGTTATATAAAAAGGTCTGTTTAAGAGACATTAGGAACTTGACACCGTTATTAAAATTTTTTAGTTTTATACAAATCATAGATATACATACCATGTTATGCAGTTATTTTATCTTAGAAGTATAACTAACTCATTAGTAAGGTGACAAAAGTATGTTTATTCATGTACTATGCGCTATGCTTACTAGTCAAGTTAATTTATTTTAAACATCAAACTAGCTGGACTTAATTAACTCGCAATGCAACAAGAAAAAAAGAAAAAAAAAGGTTTTTTTAAACCAGTTGACAGGATATTCTACTTTGTTTGGATATACGCTACTTAGTCATGTATAGTGAGTGCTTGTACTGTTAAGGGAATTAGAGAAATAAACAGAGCATCCCTTAGCTTATATGAATCTTTCTTTGCCTTATATTTATAATAGCAAATTGTCAAAACATGTCATGGAATTTGGTACATTAGTTCACATAGTTCTTACCGAAATACACTTTAAGTAGTTCTTACCGATCAACCCGAGCCTATATTCTTTTGACTGACATAACATTCAAAATAACTTTTGCCCAATGAAGCTGGTCAAAAGGGTTTTTGACTGATTTTTCAAGTTAAAAGTAGTTTTGACAATTTCGTTTCTTATTTTTAGAATTTTTAATTCAACAAGCTTAATAAATTGTTAGTTTTCAATAATTTTAATTTGATATTTAATATACATGTAAAAATGAGAACTAATCATAACCATAAAATTATCCACTGGAAGCGCTGTCGTCGATTTGATTCTCCCTACTCTACGGGTTTTTATAATTTACCTGATTATTTTGTGATAGTTATCAAATTGATGCGAAAAAATAATGACACCAGCTCCCTCATGTGTTCTTTATGCATGATTTAGCTTAATAATTAATTATTTACTTTAAAATTAGGTATACAAACAAATAATCTCAAATGAATCAAAAACACCTCTTATCATTTATCATTTTATTCCCACTTTTAAACACTAGGAATCTCAGGCTATATAGTCGCATCAATGAATGTTTTTACTCGGGAATCCTCAACAGCAGCTTCAATTTTGATGATATTTTTTGTTTCTTTTTGTATATCACTTAAAATCAGAATCATCTCAGAGGGGAGATATAATCTGAGTTAAAACGCAATGTTCCGACTTAATGATCGGCGTTCAGCTTATATCGCTTATGATCGAAGTTTGAAATTTCGAGATAACATTGATTGTATAATGGAGGGTGTTATAAAAAGAAAGAATTTTTCAAAATGCTTCTCCTAAGAGACTGAAATAGGGGATGAAAGTTTGAATGAAAATATTTACAAATCGTCATTTTTGAGTTCGCTACCGATTTTAAGAATTCTTTCACCTATAGAATGCTACATTATTAGCAAGTAACATGGGCTGTACTTTATTTTCAAAAAATACCAGGGTTCTGCACCAAAAGCAATTCCAAACTTCTATCTTGAGCGATTTAGGCTAAACGTCGATGTATCAGTCGGGATATTGCGTTTTCCCCTTCCAGATTATTGCCCCCTTCTGAAAGATTTCTAATTTTAAACAATATAAAAAGAAAATTTTTTTTTAAATCATCAAAATCGGAGCTATTATTGAGGACTTCCTAAGAATGGCTATTTTATGAATTCCTTTATGCGACTAATACAATTTCGATGATTTTAATAATCAAACAGATAAAAGTTAATAAATAAAAATAAATAAATATAAATATAGATACATATTTTAAACCAATAAAACCCAATTATAAATATACCTAACCTACGTATACAATCATGACAAAATATTAGATAAATTATGTATTACCATAAATTAAATGCCACAAATTATAATAGCAACTGTATTCTGAATAATAATAATAATAATAAAATATAAATTAATTATCTCAATTTATAAAATATTCATAATATTTTTTTTTTATTTGATACAGATATTAACTGGTAACAGTGATACCGCAACGGTGGTTACACATCGTTTAATGCCAACGGTGTTTGCTACACGTGTACGTGTTCTACCATACAGTGTTCACAGGCGGACAGTTTGTTTACGAACTGAAATTCGTGGATGTTTGCATGAAGGTAAATATCGAAAAACATATATTTATTTTGTTTATTGTTATTTTTTTAACATTGCCCTGTCGCTCATACACCCTTAATTGCTTCGAACTTTTATTTTTGTTAAATCTAAGTTATTTTTACTAAAACGATTTAAAAGATTTAGCTAGTTAAATCTAACCATGTGCTTTAAAACCTCACTTTATTTTCTTTTCTCAAAAATGGCCTCTTTAAGTTAATCCTGGTGTAGATTTCTCCCTTAGCAATTTCAAGCTGGTCCCTTATACAGTAGAATCTCGATAAGTTAAAGTCCAAGGGAAACACAAAATATTTTAAGTTATAGAGGTTTTAAGTTATCAAGTGTCTATGTTAGGTAAAGGTTAATATAGAGGTATGTACATGTTTCTATGTACCCTAGTTAATATAGAGGTATGTACATGTTTCTATATAGTTACTGAGGGCCTATACAGAGATTATTTATTTAAGTTATAGAGGTTGCGTCTTTTAAGTTATAGAGGTTTTGGGCTCTGATGGGAAGGGAACATAGTATTTTTTGAAGTAACAGAGGTTTTTATGTTACCGAGGTTTAAGTTATCGAGATTCTACTGTATTTGAATTACTGGCGCACATGGTGCTTATTTATTATTATTGAAAAAGCTTTGATACAAAAATAAAAAAAAACTATTCGCTATGGGAACTGATACTAGCGCTATCTGGTGGTAGAAAATAGAAGCTGTCTACGACAAGTCAAATTTCAACAGAAATAAGAGTACGAACGTGTCAAGAGTTCAACTAAATTATTTTTTTTAATTTACTCATTATCAAAATATAAATAAACAATTCAACCATAACCATGCATAAATTTGACTTGTCATAGACAGCTTCTATTTTCTGCCAGTAGACAGCGCTAGAATCAGTTCCCATGGCGAATAGAGACTCTACTTCCGTATTTATGACCATGAAACGAAAGTAGGCCGTGGGACAGAAAGGGTGCTTTGTTAAATGATTAATACATACCAAACTTATTTCTAAAACATGGCAACGTCATTTTTAGGATATCGGTCTGAAAAAACGCAGCAGGGAATTTATCGGACACTACGACCACTTGATAACATTAATAAGTTCCCCGGTCTAAAGCCATTCACTTTATTTTTTATCGAAAATAAGCCGATGCTTATACTCAAAACTCATATACTTGCTCGTTGAATGCCCGTGCTCTATGCGTTTAATTTCTTTTTTTTTAGTCCCATATAATCTGGTTCAAATACATTCAGACTGGGAATTTTATTTTGTTAAGATAACGGAATACAAGGCTATATTTAAACTTTTTTTTCTTCAAAAATCACTCATTTTGGTTATTTGCTCTGGAGAGTGCGGGTTGGTGAATCTGCACATTTCATAGATGTATACCAATTCCAACGTCACATAAACTCTATATAAACAAAAGTTATTAAATGTGTATATAGATGTTTTATCACGCTTACATTAAAATTTTTGATATAATCATTACAATAGTAGAAAGCTACCAATGTATTAGAAAGTAATAATTTTTCGTAAAGATCATTAGTGTCCATTATAACAGTAACCAAATGCAATCGATTTTATCAATTACAATTAAATAGTATTAAAACAGTAATAAACATTTATCCATTGATGCAATTTACTGAATTATAAAAGCATTTTAGAAACAAACATTAGGTAGGTATAGGTACAGTATGGTAGGTAGTATATATATGTAACTGGCAATAGATAAAAATCAGGTATATTAGATGTATCTATTGGATTTTCCAGCTTAGAGATACTCTATCTATCTTTCTAAGCATTTGTGAACAAATTTCAAAAATCAATAAAGTGACGTTGGAAACTTAAACTTCAAAATTAGAACAAGTGTTTACAAATTTAAAAAACCCCGACTAATTTTTTGAGTACGGAACCCTAAATGCGTACCTGAAACATAGCTAAGAACACTCTCCGTTAAATTTCCTTTCAAACGAAACCAAAACAATTAAAATCGGTTCATCCGTTTAGGTGCTACGATTCCACAGACAGACACACACACACACATAGCGGTCAAACTTATAACACCCCTTTTTTTTAGTTCGGGGATTAAAAACAGCCCTATTTACATGGTGGTATATGAACGAAGTGCTTTTAAAAATGATTCCACTTACATAAAAAGCTTTTATCAAGTTTATTTATAAAATCATACCAAAATTAAGAACTGTGCATTAAAATGAAAACTTTTTTGTAAATACACTGACTTTGATAGTCAATTTCTTCTAAGTCGTTCAGAGAATCGATATGAATTTTTCACAAAAGACGTACAAAGGGATGATTAATTGATAAATAAAATTGCAAATTTTGAGAATCATTTTCATTTTTTTGGTATCGAAATATCTTAAATCCAAGAATTTTGCAACACTGCAACATTGTCAAAGCAAAAATTATGACCTAAATCAAAGTGGTTATCGGTCAACGCGATTTTGTGTGTTTTTAGAAAATCAGCATTCTTAAAATTATTAACATAATTTAATTATTTATATATTTTTTATTTATTTAATAACATTTATGTTATTCCTTTAATATTGCTCAAGTGAAAGCTGTGATCAGTTAATTCTAAGGCTCTGTTGACTAATTCTGTGTTCATGCTAAGTTTTTGTAAAATTAGTTGCTTGGAAGTATAATTAAGTATATCTTTAACGGACAACTTTTTCTTGAAATCATTTTGCGTATCTATCTTACCTTAGAAGAAAGACTAGTGTAGTATCATTAAATAGTGGCTAAGGACTACCAGGACATATTGTATCTCATCGTCACAAAATTTTTCACGGTTTTTACCATTCTAATTGATACTACTATAACAGTAAATATAGCTATATCACTAAGAATGGTAAAACCTGTGCATATTTGAGTTGCAGAGTATACCTAGGTATATACTTTATCGGTAACATTTACATACATACAGTAATGTACTCTATCTATGTATAACTGATATATTCTAAACCAGTAATTATTCTAATTAACAATGCAAATAACAAAATTTAAATGTTTTCAAAACTGTTCAAATAATGTTTTACATGTATATTACATTTAAATTTTGTATAACAACGATATGTATACAGCTACAAATAGATGTAAGCTAACAAAGTGAGATGTATGTCATAGAATAGTCAACTTTATCGAACTAGAATATATAGAACAACTTCATCTTGATTGTATTTATCAATTGTTATGATCAATACATTGAACCTAGTTTTCTGCAAGTAAAATCTCATAAATAAAATCTCAGGCAGGTTACACAAATTCTAAAAATTATACACAGGCTTACAATGGCATAAATATTACACAGGGTATAAATATTAACGTCGTCATTACATCACTTATACTTTTTTTTAATAAGACTGCTCACGTCCTTGTCTCACACATACCCTGTACTATTGGGTTTACATTTTTAAAAGGTGTATTTGTTTATGCAGGTGGGTTAGGTTAGGTTAGATTCTAAGTTCTCAAATGTCTACCACCCACTTCGAGAAGCTATTATATTAATTCTATATAAATTAGCCTCACCGCTCCGCTACAGGCTTCCAGTGCCCAAAAGGTAAGTGTTATCGCCCAATTTGAGAAAGATCTAACCGTTAGGTCGTATTGGCTGTCCACAAGAGGCGCACCTAGACCATGACAACCCGAATTGACTGAAGAGCATAAGGAATGCAAATTTTGGGATAGCTAATCATATTACGGAAAGTACCAATGTCGTATTTCACAAGTTGGATGTAAATTAATAACACAAACCAACAAAAATTTAAAAATAAAACAATAAATAGGTAATAAATCACAGAAACTAAGTCTTTTAATTTAATCTCTCTCTAAGACATTTTTTACTTGCTTCCGTGGTATGTATACTATTTTTCTGCTCGACGAAAGCAAGCGGCAAGTTCGTTTAGCGCAGCAGGACGAAAGTTAACCCTTTCCCCACATTTAAAAATATAATTTTAAGAACATGGTTAATAGTGGAAAAAAGTTTTATTAAATTCATACCATCTTTGTAGAAATAAAATTTTGCGAATAAGAATTATTTTTATAAAAATAATGGAATTTGTGCTTTTTTAAAATGTTCAAATCATTTTCAAGAAATATATCTACTATTTAGTATGGTATTCTTTAAATAAGAAGACAGATGTCTAAAAATCTGTCTTAACTTTTACCACATTCTACGACATATATAGGGGAAAGCCGGTTATATCGTACCAGATTTGAGTTCACCTTCAGTATTTAGTTTGTTAATATACCTATAGGTATTTGTGACTGTACTTATCAAAGTGTTGTGTCTTGTCTATCTTATATTAAAAAATCAGCTTCTAAAGATTCAAATGGTACGATTTATACGTACGACATTATTTTGGAGATCATTTTAAAATTTTTGTTTGCTTTTCACTTTTTACACAATTTTCAAAACTTTTGATAATCAGAAGCGACTACTGTATCATTATTTAATGTTGATCGTCAAAAAAACATACGCTACTCGTATTTTATGGGAAATCAGGAAGTGGTACAATTGAATTAGCTGTAAGATATACCCAACTTTCCTCTATATAAGAGCAACTCTCACAAGATGCATATCTATTATAAAAAAAAAAAATAAAGAATGAAGCTATAATCTTAGACAATCTTTTTATAACAAGACAAATCTTAATAAAATAACAATACATTTTTCATATAATGTACATATAATATTTATATAATAAAGTTTTTTTTTTTTTTAATTGAATGACAATAGAAAAGAAATCATTTGACATCGTGGTTTTTCCTCAATATTGTGAAGAATGACTATTGTTAATGTTATTTCCTTTTATTAACTTTTTTCTTCTTGTGAAAATACTCAAGATTTATTACAATTTATTATTCATTTTCAATATGATTCTCTCATATGACTAATAATGATTTACATTTATTTTTTTTGTTAAATCTACCGTACACAAATAATATATGAACAATATAAAAAAAACTTTAAAGTTACTTATACTTGTTAATTAAAGTAGCTTTGCAAAGCAAATATCTTTTTCATATACATATAAATTCAAAATTAATTAATATATTTTCCCAGAAATACTAATCTGTAATAACAAATATTTAGTGATATCGAGAGAATCACTAATAGCAACTAATAGGCACATCATGAAAGTAGGCACATCAAAATCATATTATTTTATACTGATCAATATAGATAGCACTGCTCCCCATTCACAATCTAGAGTTACTCAATGAAGAGTTAGCATTGTTCGAATTCTCCCTTTAATAACTCTATCCCAATACCTCTTTCTCGAAGATTGCAAAGCTGACCACCACGTGGCACAATGATAGAGTTTAATCGCAAATTGGATCGAATGAGGGTTTTTTTTTTAAATTATTGGCATCGGCTTGTTAGTCCTAACCAATTATCCCTGGCTATTTGTGGGCTTATGCATCTTTGTGTAATGCACCAAAAGAGATTATAGCATCAAAAAAGGCATATTATATTCTTATATAATTGCTATTTACTAGATTAATTTCATTCTGGTGGAGAATTACTTAACTCTCTGTCGAAAATGAGGCATCTAACCTGTCACTATCTACCGACTAATAATAGCAATCCTCATGAAAGTTCATCTTGTATTTGATACTTACTCTTGATACTTAGGTACTCTGTTTCTGTATGACTTTTAAAATAATAAAATGTATTGTTCAATAAATTGAATAATATGAAGCAACTTTCATAAATAGATACATAGGCAATACCCATCCCATACATGCACGCAGTGGCGTACACAGAGTTTTTAGACAGGGTATGGTCCAGTCATTTAAGCTTAAATTAGGTAAGAATCTCGGAATTCGAGATACCCAGCTGTAAGTCTGTAAATAGTTGTATATTGACACTCTAAAAGTTGTCTCAAAACCTACATATGGTAGGGTGTCAGCAACTATTAAATTTCAAGGTCAAAGGTCACAAAAATCGGTTTTTTGCGCTTTTTTTGGAAATATCTCATTTTCTATGGGGTTTTTGCTATTTGTATTTATTATCAATATTGTAGAATACAAAATTCTCTACAAATTTTGTTTAAAAAAATTTTTTATACGGTGAACCGTTTTCGAGATAGAGGGCGGAGAGCGCGCGGTCACCGCATCACTTCAGGTCAACCGGTGCCTCCGGTCGAAAACGCGCCATATATAGTTAATGAACTATCAATAAATCAATGATTATAAATATTTGTCAATTTTTATTAACTATTATATTATATTTTATCATTTTTTTCCTAACTTATCCACTTTTTATTCAGTATTAATTTATTTAACAACACTTACCTGCCCATGTAATTGCAGAATTGTTAATGAAAATAAAGAATTATATTTGAATTTTAATCTAATTAATATTAATAACTTCTTACATGATGAAAAAAAAAAAAAAACAAATAAATTATGAATTAATCTTTTTATTAAAAAATATCATTGAATAAATTTTTTTTATTGAAAGTAAAAAAATGGAATAAAGGGTACAAAAACTACAATTTATAATTTTAAACATCTTCTTCCTCTCCATCGTCGTCTTCTGGCTGCTGGTAAATTTCAAACTGGTCTTCATTATCGTCTTCAACGACATTTGTCTCAAGTTCTTCCATGATTTCGGGATCAAAGGTTCCATCTTCGTTAATGTCGCTCTGATATGGTAGAGCATTGAGACAAGCTTGCCCATTACATTGGCCACAAGCTAAAGAGCATTGCAAGCCTGCTTTCTTGCATCCGCATCGCGAACCACAACCACTTTTGCAGTTGCAGAAAATTGTATTTAGCAAATCTTCTGGAGCAGGTGGTAAAATTGTCATGATAGGCTCCAGAAAATCATTTCGCATTGCCCAACCCCATACCTGGGGTTCCAAATCATGTTCTAACCAAGTTTGAACTTGATAATACACACGGTTGAAATGTTGATGAGCAGCTGCACTTGTTGGTGGAATATTTGAAAGCTGCACAGGTTTATTAAGTTTTGTAGACTTGACGTAATGCGTATAACGAAGATGATCGAGACTTTTCACAGATTTCGGAGCATTATAGACTGCCAATAAGGTTTGAGTTCCACTCTCTAATAATCTCTGGGCCGAACAATTTTCTTCCTCAAATTCTGCAGCTAGTTCATCCAAATTTGTCAGTTTCTCAAAAACTTTTAAAAATGATTTTTTTCCCTTTTTAAAAAGCGCAGAAGTTATGTCACAGCCACTTAATGCGTGCAGAAATAAAATATGTTTTTTGAAATGAGGATAATTATCAAAACTTTTAGTAGAGTATATCTCCGTTTTTACATTTCCTTTCCCAACTTTTTTAAAGAAAATTATTTTTTAATTTTAGTAAACGGTTATCAGTATTATTGAATAGATATAGATTTAATTTAATAATATAATAGTTAATAAAAATTGACAAATATTTATAATCATTGATTTATTGAAAGTTCATCAACTATATATGGCGCGTTTTCGACCGGAGGCACCGGTTGACCTGAAGTGATGTGGTGACCGCGCGCTCTCAGCCCTCTGTCTCGAAAACGGTTCACCGTATAAAAAATTTTTTTGAACAAAATTTGTAGAGAATTTTGTATTCTACAATATTGATAATAAATACAAATAGCAAAAAACCCATAGAAAATGAGATATTTCCAAAAAAAGCGCAAAAAACCGATTTTTGTGACCTTTGACCTTGAAATTTAATAGTTGCTTACACCCTACCATATGTAGGTTTTGAGACAACTTTTAGGGTGTCAATATACAACTATTTACAGACTTACAGCTGGGTATCTCGAATTCCGAGGTGAACTTACTATAATGACTGGACCAGTAGGCAGTAATCAAAAATATTGCATGTTGGTTTTGATTCATCGTCATGGTGAGTAAATAATGATGTAGGTGTTTGTAACCACAAATATCCATAGATTGACTGATCTTTAAAAATTATAATTAAATAATAGCAGCTAAAAAATGGTGGTGTGAGTATACGCACTTTTTCCAAAGTTGTGATACTTAAGAGAAAAACTATGAGCATTGGTGTAACCGGTATCGTTCAAGATGGTTTTATTGTTGGCAAAAAGTAAACAAGGGAAACAAAACAACCGATTGCTGTGTTTGCAACCTGCCAGCCAATAATATGAATCAGATCGTTTTGTGTTGAATTTACGGTTGACTTTATGTTTAATTTCTATTAATGGCAAATCCGGTGTACAAGGACCTTTCACGGTCACTTGCTTTTTGTCACCCAAAGATAGTTTTGAAAACGCATTTTTTTTCTATATACACACCATCAGAAATGTGCGTAGATCACTAATTTATATTTTATTTAATAATAAACGAAGCTACTTCATTAAATTTCGTAGATTCTCGACACTGTCTTAATTTTGTCTTTCTATGTGTTCTTATGTGTTGCTTTTTATTATCTTTATACGAACGCACGCACGTATAACTAAGAGTACACACATTTACACATTTAGGCAATAATAGTTCGTGTCTTTGCCTGGAGGAACTCAGCAGCGCAATGCGAAGTTACTTAAATTTCAATGTATGCCATATAGAATTATAGATGATACCCGTTAAGATGTGTTTATTGATAGTACTCGTAGATAAATAATATTAGATATCAGAACAAGATTACACATATTTGTCTTAATTATTTAGAGTAGGCAGTGTCTTTCTGTCTATATGTAATGTACGCCACTGCATGTATGTAGATAGACTATATACGCAGGTAAGTAGGTACTCGAGTTTATTATACATATGTGGTTCATATTATATTCAATAATATTATACAATGTACTCGTACATACAAACGTATATCGTCTCAGCAATAGTAGGCACATTGAAGTACCTACTACATGGATATCGAATAAAACCAATGAGCTAGAAGAATTTTGTAAATAATTGAAACATACATTGTGTTTAAAGAGATTTTTTTTATAAAAGGGAAAAATATTTTAGAATTTAAAAATAATAAGCGCAGTTACATTTATAAAACTACCGAAAATTTTTTTGATTTTTTGCATAAATTCAAGTTTTTAGGTAGTCCAACTTTTTAAAGAAGAGAACTTCTACTAAAGGATGTATGAGCATGACAATAATGTTTGATTTAAAGGCTCAAAATTTGTTTGTAGGTAGGTCTTTACTCACAGAATATGTGGTTAATTTCAGCTTAGGTAACCGTGCAAATTTTTAAGAAAAAAGTCATTGAAAATCGATATAAAGTACATTGGCTCTTATGGAGGAATCTCAAAAAACGACATATTTTGGAAGTTTTTGATAATTTTCATTTGGAATGAATGAAAACAAATTTAAAAATAACTTTTTAATAGAAAGTAAACATATTAGCAATGAATTAGAAAAAAAAAAACTAAGTGTCACCGTCCATATAAGGGATGTAAGAGCAGGGTAGATTAATGGTTGAAATTATTTTTATCTTATTTTCAACTTTAATGATGAATTTTGTTATAACTTCATGAATGTAAACGAAAAATAAGAATAAAATTTTTCGATATGTGTCTTGGTTTTCGAAATATCGAAAGCTAAATAATTAAACAAAATTTTCAATTTTCGATATTTTGAAAAATAAGCCAGATATCGAAAAATTTTATTCTTACTTTTCGTCTTATATCGTTAAGTAATAATATAAATTTATCATCAAAATTGAAAATATCTATTTTTAAATTTGTGCCCCCACTACCATGCTCATACATCCTTAAGGTAATATATAGATAAGGTATTTTAATCCTTAAAACAACTTCACCGCCACAAGTGTGTGCAGCATACTAACTGTCTGTCAACTATTAATTAGCGACTAAAAAAATTAACATTAGATTGATAAACGTATATTCTAACATTCGAATATAAAATAATAATAATAATAATAATAATAATAATAATAATAATAATAATATATTCGAATTTTACGTCAAAAAATTAATAGGCTTCATTGTGTAGTTGATAAAACACAATTTATCATCGAAATATCTGATAATTGTAAATTATCAGAAATTCAAAAATAAGGACTGTATTATCTTTGTGTTGGGCTGTATTTGTTTCGTCCTCTGAT
Source organism: Chrysoperla carnea (assembly GCF_905475395.1). NCBI lineage: Eukaryota > Metazoa > Arthropoda > Insecta > Neuroptera > Chrysopidae > Chrysoperla > Chrysoperla carnea. The sequence goes on from NC_058339.1 coordinate 18,154,800, forward strand.
TGGGAAGTAGATAAAAGAGCAATTAATTCTTTAGTACCTTTATTAAATGCAAGCTCTGATTGTACAGATGCAATTAAAAGCAGAAGAAGATTTCACTAGCTTTGGAAAATTATTATTGCATCTCCAGAATGTTCATCACATGTCAAAAGGATAATTTTTCTAGCGACAAAAGTGTCCGTTTCGAAATTTAAAATATCATAATGTTAAAAAATTTTTAATGAATTAATGCCTTTTATAAACTATTTTATTAAGCTTAAAACTCATACATAGTATGTTGTTGTTATGTCATTGAAACAATCTGTAGGATTTTCACTAGATTTGTAGAACAATATTAAGCTATCTCTTGTGAGTGTGTATGCATACGATAGGATATAGGTATTATAAACTAAATGAGAGACTATGAGAACATTTATGCATGTGCACTTGATAATTACATTATCTAAGTATGTATTTATACGATTAGAGCTATATTTTTTGTAATAGTGCAGGAGCTGACTCAGGCACGTGCGCAGTAATTATCCATGGGAAGGGTTTAAACTTTTGTGGGCCATTTTAGGTTATAAAGTCAATAAGAACAAGAAATTCTTTTTTCGAGTAAGAGAACATTTAATTAAGTCAAAATGTTCATTAGTCGCGGTTGCGAAAATTGCCAGGACGCGAAGCATTTGGTAGACATTCGGAAACGCATCTTTATTGCAAATATGATTCGAGTGAATTTTTGGCACCCCACCCGACAAGGTGTTTTCGCCAAAGTTTAACTTTGTCGGCTCAGATGTCACGGGAATCATCGTGCAAAATCTAGTTCACAAAGTCGAGTAAGAGCTTTCATCAAAATTTTTCATTTTGTTGAGAAAGAAACAAGATGAATCAAAAATTTATCTATAATCTTCAACTGAATCAGTCTGTATATTCGAGCGTGGAGTTTGTTATGACGAGAACCTTGCTGCAATTTTATGTCGTATTCGTCGCAGATATCGTTTATAATTCTGATAATTTTCCTGAACTCTCCTCCACCGTTTCCTTTTCTCTAAATCCAAACATGTTTCGCAGCACCAGCCTGTTCGATAACTTCGTCAAGATCCAGGTTTTCTGTTTGAAGTACTCGACTCAAAAACAAAGTCAAACAGTGCAAATATGCATGGGTATGGATATTTAATTCGTCAGTGGAAATGCGCCTCTTAAATGGGTGCATTTACAGAACTATATTGTTAATTCCAATTATTTGGACAGATTCTCAATGGGAGGGGTTTTAACCCCCAAAAACCTTCCCGTTCGGACCTGAGCTGAGCTTATAAAATTGTCAATGAAATAAATGATCGAAAAAAACTTTTCATTTTGATTTAATAATCTCAATTTTTTTGGCCTACATAACACCCAAAAATGTATTTATTTTTTTGTCCACGCAGTAATTTAATCCTTTTTGTATACGAAAAATGAATTAGTTGGAATATTTTTGGATGAACTTTTATTAAATTACAAAATTTACATTGGTTTTCCCGACCTGCGTATCACGTATGTCATAATTTTTCACAAATTGAATGACTGACCCTCGTAAAAGTATACTTTTATGCGATGAATCAAGTTAATGTAACCGGCCATCATTTTACACAAAGTTTTATGAGTCAGCTCCTGCAGTATAACTATTATAGCTGTATTTTTTATATGTATATAATTATAACCTTTTACAGTTTTATAAACAGGGATAATAATTATGTACTAATTATAAAGCGCTTCACTTTTAAGCAGAACATTCTATTTCATCGCTCATTTTTACCTCTACACAAAGATTATAAAATAGTATAGTATAATATACTTTGTTTTTCAATTTAATGAAAGCTCCACATAATATGTTTGATACGCACAGCTGAAAATTTTGTTATACTTTTGATACAAAATATCAAACTAACAATCCAAAAAAAAAATAATCCAAAAACAATGATTAGATTAGAGAAGAATATGTGATCCACGCAACCTCTAAAAAAGAGTTCATACATTCAGAATTGGATCAATAAATTAATAGGTCTAGTAATTTAAAAAAAAAATTAAGATGAATATATGTTTAAAATACCCGATTGGAACTCCGAATAAGTAATAAGGGTGGCTCTTTCTATAACGACATGTTCTTCTAAATCACTTCAAACATAACAAATAATATAAATCATCATAAATTCAACTTGTACATTATGAGTCATTATAGAAATATTAGGGCTATTTTTTTTCTAAACAAGTTTATTATTTATTAAATTTGTATAACTAAATCACTTAAAAACATATCATAAATAGAAAGTTTTTCTCACTTCCATGTCAACGAACGTATGTATCAGTGAAGTGTACTTTATAATTCTTTTAAGTATCCTCGCAAATTTTCATGGTGAAAAAAAAATTTATAAAGAAAAGTGGTTTTTCAGATAAGAATAGTTAAAGTTACAATTGAATTTCAAGCACTGCGATTATACTCTTTACTCTATCGATTTGAAATTTAGATATGTTATAGGTATTCATAATCTACTTGCCGCGGATATTTATTTTTCGAAAATTCTGTTAATTTTTCCAATATTTTCTAAAAAGTACAAAAACTTCAAACGGAGTCCTTAAGAGAAGTCGTGGTTGACATTTTCTAGATACTTTGTGCAAAACAAAACTTCTTTAAGAAGAATTTAGCATCAAAATAAAGTTAAATTTACTTTGATAAGTTGAGTTTTATTTTATTCAAATTTTTAGAGTAGCTACCTATCATTCTTACTGAAAGATCCTAAACAATAATGAACAGTGCCTTTTATATTTAACCCCCGTGTGTGAGTGTCTGTCTGTCTATATGTCTGTGGTATCGTAGCGCCTAAACGGATGAACCGATTTTCAATTTTTTTTCGAAAGATAATTTAATTGAGAGTGTTCTTAGCTATGTTTCAAGCTCGAGCTAAGAGTTCCGTCCCCGGAACAAATAAAAAATATGCCATGGTCATCAAAATCGGTTCAGTTTGGAGATGGCTATAAGAAAAACGGTAATTTAATGGAGAGTATTCTTAGATATGTTTTAAGAGCGAGTTTAGAATTCTGTACCCGAAAAATTTGTCTGGGGATTTTTAAATTTTGTAAATTTCACTTGTTTGTTAGTAATACACGGAAATTTTTATATCCTAGGCAAGATTGGAGGATACCGGCATGTTTTTCTGTATTGTGCGTCAAACATTTTGTAACATTTAGGCTCTAATGTAGACACATACATCGTAATTTAGATTGTCATACTCAATCAAATCGCTGTCCAAAGTGTGCACGCTTTTTTCAACGATTGTTTTCTTGATAAGAAAACTATTGAACATATGTTTAAACCTTTATATAAATTCAATATTTATTTGACCACAACACGGAAGTAATAAAGAAATAGAACTTATCCAAATATTATTCCAGTTCTATATATAAACACATGTAATGTCTATTTCTGCTGCAGTTTCATAAAATATTTATAGTCTGGTGCATATAAAAAAAGAAAAGAAAGCTTCCCCTATTTTTCTTAACGAAACTATTTTTCAATTCAACTATTTATTTACCACTCTACAGTAAAAAAGGGAAATCATTAGATTGTTGTAGACATAAATCGTATTAACTTTTTTTTTTTGTTATAAGTAATAAATAAAGTACAATTTTTCTATTGTTATGTTTATAAAAAATTGTGTAAATTGATATAAACATGATCCACGTGATCACACATGACAAATATACAAAATATAAAATGTTTTGTACAATACAATGTCACCGTGCGTGATAAAGTGCAATCACATTAAAGATTTTTTTTTATATTATGTAATATTGACAAAAAAAACAAACACACATGTGAATTTCAAATTCAGATAACATTTTGTTTTATTTCAGCGTTTTTAATCTCATTGTTTAAGTCCCTGAATAACAGTTGTTAATAGTTGTAAAATTGAAGAATACGATTGCGGATATATCTTTTTACCATAATTAAAATCTATATTAGTAGAAAAGACTTTGCTTCTCACAGTTATTATACCATGTGGATGAAATATATGAAGGTATACTAAGTTAAGTCTTAAGTTTGCAACGCTTAAAGTATATTGATAATACAAACAAAATTTGGGAAAAGTGAACATAAAATCATCTAATTAGTCCATTTCCGGTTGTCTGTCTGTCGTCATCACGATAACTCAAAAACGAAAAAAGATATCAAGTTGAAATTTTTACAGCGTGCTCTGAATGAAAAATGAGGTCGAGTTAGTAAATGAACAACATAGATCAATTGTGTCTTGGGTCCGTAGGACCTATCTTGTAAACCATTAGAGATAAAACAAAAGTTTAAGTATAAAAAAAATGCTCCTTATAAAAAAATAAACAACTTTTGTTTGAAACATTTTTTTGTTAACATCACTGTTCAAATTTTATTGTATTTATTGTGTGGGAATATGTGACTATCTAAAAGTGGATATCCTTACTTACGTGTCGTCAAAAAACAAACGATTGCGTCATCAACACTATACATGGTATTTCAATATTTTACTCAGTCAATTAACACTGGTTTTAATATAAATTATGCAGTTCTGCATTGGCAATGATATTTAAGAGTCAACATACTGACATACCTCTTCAACGGTGAAAATACTACTTGTATCGTTCATTTCCTATACTGGTACGTCAAGTATAGTATTTTTGCTAAAATAAACAAAATAAAAGAATAATGATCCAACTGAAATGTTTTCCTCATGGATAAAAATTTTGAATATCTCTGCTATGATATAAACGGTATAGTTCATTCATGCGTACTTTTTTATCTATTAAAGTATTTTAAACCAATATGTTTAGGACATATTTCGATAAACAAAACATTTTTTATATTGACAGTTTATATTTTATGTTTGATATAATACAAAAATCCTGTCAATGATATCACAAAACTTCCATCATAAGCTTTATAATACATCTATCAAAATCTAGACTAAAATTACTCCGAAATAAAATAAGCTCTACTTACACGCTGTGTACTATTTTTTTGCATGGAAATACTAAAAAGTTTTATTTCTATTTTACTTGAAAACAAATGCAAATGAATCAGCCATTTTACTGTTTCGATTGCTTGCTTTCTAGTAGATAAGCAAATTATTTTCTTTTAGTTGATGGGTTCATAGATAGCGATATCTATCGAGAAATTATTGAGTGATTCAAGGGTAAAACGTATCCGGGTGAATACACCTATTAATATTTCTGTGATAGTCTTTCACATAGACAACTAATTATAATATAAATATTTATTATCTATGATCTTTGAGAAGAGTAAATTCTAATTTGCAGCCCACTTTTAGCTCTGGGGTGCTTGTATTATTTTTGGGTAACATATGTTACTATATATAAAGCTAAAACAAATAAAATTTTCACAAATATCACAATTTTTTCTGTTCTACCTAAAAATTTTGACAACAAATGTAGGAGTCTTAATAAGGACTCTCGCATGTTTGAGTTTTATTTCGTTTTCTCTTTTAAAATTAGTTACACATTTTCAATCAAATTTGTTGCTTGCATATTATTTTTGTATAAATGTTTGAAAAAAGTAACTGTTTTTGTTTGGAAGCAATTTGATGACATCATTTTTGATGGCTAAAAATGTTTAAATCAGATAGCCTCAATACGTAAAGACGAGTAACTGTGAGTGGGATTTTCTTCTCTTACTCGATTAAGTAACTTTCTATACCAACTAATGTTATTTGTAAAACAAAAACACGTAATATGGAAGTATGTAAAATATATGTTTTTATATTTGTCATTTCATTACATTGTGTATTTTATTTCGTTCTTTACAATGTCGTAAAAGCATTTTCGAATATGTTTTTTTTAAATTGTTAAAGGTTTTAGGTTATGAACTTTTTTTTTATATATTCTTATTACAATCCTTTAAATACTCGTTTATATTACCTTCACAATTTTATTTGCTCAACAAAAAGCTAAATTATTTCTAAAATTATTTCTATTATCGAACCGTGTTTACAAACAAAACAAAATGTACTTATTAAGTTATTATGGTAATTTGTGAAGTCAGTTTATTTATTCAAATAAAATTGATAATAATTTATTAATCCGAATAATTATCACGCCTTGGTATGTAGGGTTAAATGTGTTAATATAATGTGTTAATAATGCCATTATTTTATCGTTATCTATCAGTTTATGATGCCCTACTGTTGTAGCTTAGTTCTTATTTAATTTGTTTATAACAAACTAAATTAAAAGTAAAATACTTTCAATTTTTATGTCAAATTAATTATTTTTATTTCTTTTATTTATTATATTTTTAAATAAATATTTTCTCATCACACCGTATACTATGTATACTTTTATACCATGTATATATGAAATATACATAGTATATTAAGTTTCGTCCCAAGTTTGTAACGCTTAAAAATATTGATGCTACGAAAAAAATTTTGGTATAGGTGTTCATAGAATGAGGTGTCCGTCCGTCCGTCAAAAAAAGAAACGTCAAAAAACGAAACGAAAAAAAATATCGAGCTGAAATTTTTACAGCGTACTCAGGACGTAAAAAGTGAGGTCAAGTTCGTAAATGAGCATCATAGGTCAATTGGGTCTTGGGTCCGTAGTACCCATCTTGTAAACCGTTAGAGATAGAACAAAAATTTGGATGTAAAAAATGTTCCTCATAAAAAACTAAAAAACTTTTGTTTGAAACATTTTTTTGTAAACATTACTGTTTACCCACGAGGTCGTTAATTAGGTGCAAATTTTATAGTATGTATTAATAAAGGAATATCAGTTGTGTGTGTGTCTATTTAAAAGTGAATATCTTTTGTTATATACGTGACGTCAAAAAAACAAACGATTGCGCATCAACACTGTCTATACATGGTATTTCAACAATTAACTCAGTCAATTGTTTGCTTTCACTTGTTTAAAAATCAATTAAACTGTAAGTGAACTAAACTCGGTAAAAGTATGAAAACTCAATCATATTATTCGAAGTAAATGAAAAACATTGTTCGAAGTATATGAATGTAAAGTTTAAAATATAATAAATTAAAATCAACAACAAAAAATATTTAATATTCGTCACACGACGTCTATGTATAAACTGGATTCCTTATCGTATAATACAAAAAATACAAAATTTTAGAATTTCAAAAATTGCCCTTAAAAAAATTACAAAAAAATCGAAAATTTTGTTTCACCTCTAATTTCGATAAAAATCAGTATATAAGGTAATTTTGACCCAAAAAGTACAAAAATCGGTTGCATTTATTGACTGGTCGAATAGTTTTTGAGATACGGACTAAAATCGATCCAAATATTGCGATATCTCCGAAACTTTGCATCCAATCATGAAATTAACCTGATTTTTATACTTTTTGGATCAAAATTATTCCACCGAGTTTCATCAAATTCCAAAACAAAAATTTTTTTCTCGATTTTTTTTAAAAGGTAACAAGAGAGAAAAATTGCTAAAAACTGTTAAAGTGCTTTTACACGGTTTAACATGAACCACCATGGCTCCCACTCAAGAAAAGCTTGCGAGTATGTCATACCAAGAAGGTCTTAACAGATTAGGAGATAATCTGAAAAACCAACAATTAAAGGCATGGACCAGCTACGAGGGAGGGCGAATCGCCAAGAGCCTGTTGGGTGAAGGAAACTCGTTCGGTAACATAGCCGAGGAGATCTTGAAACTAAACAGAGCTGATATTTTAGCCATCGTAGAGTTACTCACAGGGCATGATAACCTCAACAAGTTCCAACATCAGATTGGAAAAAGACAATCTCCCGCGTGTGACAGATGCGGAGAAAATTCAGAAGAAACATCGATCCACTTTCTCTCTTACTGCCCGGCGCCCATACAGCAGCGAAGGAAATGGTTTGGTCCGGCCATAGTCGAACCAGAAGAAATTAGGAAACTCAATGCTAGGTAGATCCTGGGTTTCAGTACAAAAGTTGGTTATAATAGCCACTGAAAAGCGTAGCGGGGATAGAGTACAAGGGTCTATTTGGATAGGTGCTCTGAACCATTGCTTCGAGGCGCGATCCTCGAGCATGGCCCGCTAACCTCCATACCCATACCCAACATGAATACAGAGGTAAAAATAAGTTGAAAACTAATGATATATATCGTTATTATGAAAAACTAATATAAAAGCACATGCTATTATAATACGAACGAATTTGCGGTCAATATCTTGTACATATAATATATTCTTACTATATGTAGTATAATATTTATAATATTACTACCCTAGTGTACTATATTGTAGTACTTAGTATCCATTTATCTTGTATATTAATTTATTATTACTTTGACATAATACTAATATAAAATATGAAGTGTATAGGAAATTACAAATGAAATTGTCTTTAATAATTAGTCTATGCTTTAAATATCTTATACACATACATATACAATACTTAATAATGTATCGTTTTATTAATACACCATAGTGGAATAAGCAGAGCTTCCATATGCATTATTTCAAAAGAATCAAGGGGAGCTTCGATTTTACCCTGTATATATGTAATATATATAACGTTTAATAATAACGTTTAATAATAACGTCTAATATATGTTATATATATAACGCTTAAAATTATTGATGCTAAGAAGAAAATTGACAAGCTACATACTATGAACTCACGTCCGTTTTGAAATTCCGTTTTGGAAATTTGAATTTCTCTCACTGAATATGTACTTTTATTAATTAATTTTAAGTAATTAAGAAGCTATTAAGCAGATCAGATTACTTAAACAAAAAATTTTGAAGCCTACATTTTTTATTATTGACAGGACTATTGGTTTAGGACTATTGATAACTTTTGTTAGTATGTTGTTTGTTGTTCCTAACATATGGTCAAGGATGTATTCTCAAAACTTCCTTGAATTTTTCAGAAAATCTCTGTTTATTCGTCTATTACACTTAGATAATTTATTACATATAATAAATCTACATATCACAATATTACTACATATATTATTACATTAAGCGCTGTAGCAAAAGACGGATAGAACTTTTTTTAAGATGAGTCTATAGTTTTCCGACAGCGGTAATAATTTATGAGATAATTTTATATATTAAATCTTTTAAATATTTAGGATAATTTAATAGATTAAACATAATTTGAGTAGAATAGAGTTATGGGTTAACGGTTATGAGAGATCAATAGAAACCAGAAGTAGGTACTGAGATTACTGGATTTGTTCCGATAACTGAGAAACAAGAATTGAGATTCCATGCCACATAGAACATGCAAACCTTGATTTATAGGAATTGAATTTCAGTAAACGTTTTAATTCCAGATATGGATATGTAACTTAGCCGACTTGGTCATACCATTAAGTATTTCTGAACTTTTTATCGTAATTTTCGATGGTCAATTTGTACGCACATAAACTGCTTATCTTCTAAAACACGTCATCATCTTAAAATTTTATGATGATGTCAGATAACGTCATCTAAAATCTTCATCATTATATTGGCGAACTCGATTTTTGCGTTATCACAACGAGCCCAACGGTGGTCTAGGAGTATCAAAATCTAGTCTAAGTGTTAGCCAATCTAACAATAGCGTAACCTATTGACGAACACTGGGGAATCAAATATCAATTTTTACATACTATAACGTAATGGAAATTAAAGCTCACACAAAAATATATAACATTATATTTGACCTTCGCTGTAAATGTATAAATAAATGTACTAAGCAACAGATGTTACACACACAGGATACAATTTTAATTAAAATTCAATATCACCATTAGTATATATATATATAGTTTTATAAATATATATAGTAAACAAAACAAACAAGTATGTAAAATATATTTTATAATAACAAATATAATAAATGATTTATTTTAACTATGACTATAATATATAATAGGCCAATATTATTATTAACTTTCTGATCAAAAGTTAACGAATTTGTCCCGAAATGTCTAATCAAAAATTGTATGATATCTATTATCTATATATATATATATATATGACTAATATTATATCTATTTATTGCACTGTCTGTGTCATAAAAAATCTCGTGTTTTACCATTCTTAGTGTTATTCTTATCACATTATATGTGAATCACATGTAATGTAATCCCCATTGATTTGCTACTGAAATACGAGTAATAAGTGAAAAACCCGAAATTTTCGTTGGATTTTTTGGAAATTTCGGTACGATCTTGCAGGAACCTTGTGATGATTTTTAGACGAAAGATCATATCCATGACGCCTTACTACACTGTTTCTGTCTGTGATGATTCATTCAATATTAATAAACTTGAAGTGAAATTATTATGTGGTTAACTTGTATCTATCTGTGTACAAAACATATTGTACTTAATATCTACAAATTTGAATAGATATTTTATTTGGCGACGAACTAACTAATAATAGATAATCATCAATCAATACAAAGATAGATAGATGGGTAGATATATCATCAATTCAATTCAATTCTATTAAATTCTCTCCATTTATGTACTCCATATTAATTATTAGATATACCGGGTGTCCATTTACCTCGGGACTGAGCTGTAACTCGAAACTTTTAATAAAATTTTCAAATCAAATCAAAAAATCTCTTCTTCGTACGTAAACTTTTTTAGTTTGTTTGCTTACCTACAAATAACATAGTTAATGAAGACCGTTTGTTTTAGGTGGTATTGTCAGTTATCGAATATCCGAACCAGCTTCAGATTTTGGTGATTTTGCATATGATGGTGAAACTAGAGATGGATATTTAGTTGGTGGTCTTGGACGTTTAGTCGATGGCGAATATGGAGCTGATAATTTTCGATTGGATATTGGGTATGGAAAAGGTAAGATTAATGCATCGCTGATAAAAGCGTAACAAATTTTGCTCAGCATTTTGCTCGGGTAAATTTATTTATCGAGCTTCAAACAAATGTCAACTTAAAAAAGACTTTCTGTATATGTATTCATTTTTCCTGTTTATTCAACATCTTAAACAGACTACGATATTTATGACATATACTAAAATATAGTTTAAATGAAAAATTTTACGTTCTATCCTAAGGCTATTTGAAAATATACTTATTACTACTATTCATACATCATGTAAAGTTTTAACTCTCAAAACCATGCAAATATTATATTCCCTACAATATTTCATATTTATTAAAGTTAGGTACGTTACTCCTTATGGCAGACGAATATGGAGCATGTTATGAGTATATTATCAAATATACGGCAATGCAATTATATTATCAAAACTGTTTCGAAACAATATATAAGTAAAATTATCTTTAAATCTTCTGTAAATTTATGTAGTGTTCACCTGTTATTACATGCTATAGTCTGTAGATGGAGGTATATCATGTGTTTAGAGTTTATACAATCAAGAATCGTACATAAATAAGTCAATTTCCTAGATATGTTTTTTGTATTTTTTAAAATATGTATTTTCGACTACCAAGTAGTCATCATCAGTAAGAATTAGCTAGTGATTACTCTTATTCTCAATGTTACTCTTTGCTAATTTGGTGGCGGACTGCAGACCAAATTAGCAAAGAGTAACATTCATAATAAGAGTAATAATCACTAGCTAATTATTACTGATGATGACTACTTCGTAGTCGAAAATACGTATTTTAAAAATACAAAAAAACTGATCTAGGAAATTGAGAAAAAAATCGAAATTTATTTCGAAATATCCTAGAGTTCTCATTTATTATCCTCGATAATATTTATAAGAATCGTACAATCAAGACTCATAAAATCAGTTCGCGAAGAAATTAGTTCAAAAGAGCACTCGAGGTGAACGCTCCGAAGCGAATTACATAAATTCGGTACAGAAATAAATCACGTGTGGCTTCGAAAATTGATGAGAGATCAAAAATTTTCTTTACTTCCGATACCGAAGTTAAAACATTTATGTAATTCGCTTCGAATACTTATGCAGAGTTAGACACCGGGTGCAGGAGTGAGACACCAAGAAATGTAACATATTATCACCTGCACTCATAAACTGACGCCATGGTGCTTAAACTTACTTTTACATATAGGAGCATCTTTTTCAAGATGATTACAGATGGGTCATTTCACCCGAAAATTTTTGAGTACGTCCTTGTAATCTATTACATTCAATTCATTTTTCGTTGTGTTAAAATGAGGACTAACAATATTTTATTGTTTCAGGAAACGGATGGGTTGGATGGAAAAATGATTCCTTTCCGAATCATTACATTGAAATGATATTTGAATTTGATCAAATACGAAACTTTTCATTGGTTGATATGTTTACCAATAATTTCTTTTCACGTGATGTCCAGGTATTTATAAAGCAATAAATGCCTATTCTGTAAAATTTAGACAATTATTCTGTATATTTGTTTATCAATTTTTTAGGTGTTTGCCAAAGCCAAATTATATTTTAGTATCGGTGGAATATTTTATAATGGGCGGCCTATAACTTATAATTACATGCCGGATCGTGTATTGGAAATTGCCAGAAATGTAACAATTCACTTACACCAACGTATTGCAAAATATATAAAAATTCAGTTATATTTTGCTGCAAAATGGATAATGCTAAGTGAAATATATTTTGAATCATGTAAGTATTTTTTTTTTTCATCAATTTTGAAAACAAAGAGGCAGCAAAAATACTAATATCACGTTAAAGTAAAATCATAAGCAACATTGCCTCAAAAAATATGGCAAAATCAAAACAAAAAACATTTTCATCTTCTAATAATAACAAGTATTGATATGGTTTTTTAGCACCAATTGATGGAAATGTTACAGAAGAAATTGTAGAAGATGAAACCCAAGAGGAATTTATAATAAATCCTGAAGTAGATGTTTCATTTGAAACATTTGAAACAGGTAAATTTACTTGGGTTATTGACAAGATAAAATTAAATTAATTAAAATAAAATTTTAGTTGCAGCACACAAAGATAGTGATGGCTACGTTGAAATTGTAATTGGTGTATTAACGGCTCTGACACTTCTGTTACTTCTGTCATTTGTAATTGTTTTACTTTTAAGTCGTCGTCAAAAACTACAAGGATCGCCAACAATATTAAGGAATCCGTTTGGAGTAACGATCAATATGAAGGTAAGCGATATAGATTCACATTTAGGTCGTAAGCTATATAGAGCCCGCAGAAAAAATACTTTTCTTCTAACATTCCTCACTGTCGTGCCGAACTGGGGGCATGTCCGAAACTAGGCCGTGGCAAAGGAAAAACCCACCACTGGCGCATCAAAAGTAGAGGCGCAAAACAAAACGTATGTTTTATACGCAAAACAAAAAGTTAGTAAAGAATCATGTAAAAGGCGCATAACATTAATTTAAATAACACAGGCAAATTTTATCCGATCCTATTGGAATTTTTTTGAAACCCACTAATTTTGGGCCATTCTTTTCAGCAGTGTTGTCAATTTTTCGCTTGCTATCACATATGTGCTTAATTTCGGGGCCAGGACTGCACATTCTTGAAACCTATTAGGACTAGGTTAATTTTAATCACAAACTTGAAAAATACGACGCAAATTTAGTAGGATTACATACTTGGTTTATCAAAATTGGATAAAATTTGGATGTGATCGAGCATGTCATTATTGAAATTGACATTATTTCAAAAATTTTCTGTTTTTTTTGTAGGATCTGCTTATGAATTTAACACCTTCGGCTAATATTGTTCCAAATAGTAACCAACCAACGCCCTTAAGTCAAGAACCTCCAAATGACCCATCATTGTCCTTTGAACAGTATGGGTCTCCTTTGGTCGACACATATTACAAATCCACATACCCAACAACAACATCAATTCATAGTAATATTCCAACAGAGCAAATCTATCAAAATAATTTGAACACTGAAAATAACTGCGACAGCAATACAACGGATCCATTCGAAAAATTACGATCTTCATCTAACTGTCATACGCCAATATCATCTACATCAACAACACCTCGGCATTATCGAAGTTTACCACAAAATTCTCCATCAATAGATCAACCACGATCTAAAATATCTAATTTACATAATAATTTTCAACGGTCTGGTACGGATACACCAAGCCGTAAACGATACCATACGGCACCAAGAGAGAAACATCGGGTAAGTTTAAACACTTTTGTTTAGTAGTCAAATTAATTTCAAATTTTTGTTTTCCAGACGACACCACCTACAGTTTGTTGGAATATAGCTCCAAGTATGGATCAAACATATAGTTGTAAGGAAGCTGAATTAGTTCCAATTCCACAGTATTGTTTACGGTCTATCGAAAGTATTGGTTCATGCCATGCCGGCGAAGTAAGTATAAAACTACATGTGAAACAAAAGTTTTTTTTCCGATTTTCTCGATTTTTTCAAAGGGGTACCCCTTAAAAAAATTGCAAAAAATCGAAAAAATTTTTTTATCTTCAATTTCGATAAAAATCAGTATATAAGGTAATTTTGACCCAAAAAGTACAAAAATCGGGTGCATTTGTTGACTGGTCGAATAGTTTTTGAGATACGGACTAAAATCGATCCAAATATTGCGATATCTCAGAAACTCTCATCCAATCATTAAATTTACCTGATTTTTATACTTTTCGGATCAAAATAACCCCATTCACTGAGTTTTATCAAATTCCAAAATAAAAATTTACAAAAAAGTACAAAAAGTACTCGTTGAATTTTTTATTTTAGATGAGCTTGTACGAAACAGACGGATTAGATGATATTATTCCTGGCGTTGGACGTATAGTTTTAGTTCGAACCACAAATAGTAATAATTTAAAGAATGATATAAATAATGTAACATTAGAATCAGTACGTGAGGTGCGGTTTTTGGCATCATTATCAGATTCAAATATATGTCGAATACTTGGTATATGCACAGCTGAACAACCACCATGGATTGTTATGGAATATGGTGAAATGGGTGATTTAGCACATTATTTACGTTATAGTACACCAAAAACATCTACATTACATAATACAAATAATTTACAAGTGTTAAGTTATGGATGTCTCATATATATGGCAACACAAATTGCCAGTGGTATGAAATATTTAGAATCAAAACATATTTGCCATAAGGATTTAGCAGCTAGGTAAGTTTTTAAAATTTTGAAAGCTTACTAATGGGCTGGCAACGATTTTTCTTATATCATTTCAATACGTTTTCGAGGAAGCATAAAACACCCCGATCATAATATCAGAAGAAACTTCTTTTTATCTTTGGTTTAACTTTAGTTGATTGCCGAAATCAAGTCTATGCATTTAATCAATCAAGAAGGTGCAATCAAAAAACTCTGATTTAAACTTTGTTTTTTGCCAAAGTTGCTCTTTTTGTTCGTTAAAAAATAAGTTGTTTTCAAAAACTTTTGACTACCGACATTAAAGAAAAAGTTTTGAGAAAAATGCGATTAAAGTTTAAGCGCCCGGATACTCAATTGTATTTAACTCGGAAAGTTTTGCTCCTAATGGCTTCAAATTTTTCCAGAATATTGTTGGAGTATCAAAAATTCAAATAAATTTAAAAAAACGATTTTCAGAACAATATTCTCTCGACATTTCGAACAGTTATGAAATCTTTGCCAGTTGTGTACTTAGTATAAACATTGTTTATCGAAATTTTTTGTCTCTTGTAGGAATTGTTTGGTTAGTAGAGGATATAAAATTAAAATATCAGATATCGCAATGTGTAGTCCACTTTACAAAAAAGATTATAGTGAAATTGGTGGACGGCCGCCAGCGCCAATTCGTTGGCTTCCGTGGGAAAGTATATTATTGGTAAGTATAAACAGTTTTCTTTTTAACGCCTCAAATATAAAATATCCATCAGTCACTTCAAATAAGAACAGATCATTCGACATCGTTCCAATTATCCTTAAACCAATAAAAATTGCAATCAAATCATTGTACTGACACAAAAATAGTATTTTATTCTGCTCAACAAGCCCAGTCCTACAGGATCTGCACACGAGTTAAATAATTCCTCATAAAGGGGACATGATTAATAAGTATCGGAGTACATCAACTGAAAGTAGCGGCTTCGTCAAATGAATTTTAAGCTTAAAGACTTAATCAACCAGAAACCGAAATTTCTTTTTATTGGGCTTTTTAAATTTTCTACCCCTTGCAAATATTCTTGTCTTAGTTTTCCTACAACTTTTTGACCCGAAAAACTGTGTCATTTTCATAGATAAAAGGTGGAGTACCAATTTAGGAAGGAGTTTTGGAGCATTAAACCTTACTACTCCACAGGCCTGTAGTCACATACGGTCCTGACGGATCCGGACTCGCCCAAGAAAAAACTAATGTTTAGATTTAAAAAGCTATTTGGTTGTTTTAGAGTTGTAAATTTATAAGCCTTCCTGGATTTTATTACTTTGTGCTCGTACAACTAGTTAGGTCTGGCTACCTGTTAATTCTACCTATTAATCGGATAGATATCTGACATAATAGCTTCAAATTTTTCTTTATTTTTTAGTCTTGTGCATCCACTTACCTGTAAATTCTACAAAGTCCTTTCTTCACTGTTTTATTTGGCCTCAATCCTTGGCACAAGCTTGCTTACCACTATTGTAGTAGTTTCATGTATACAATTGCAGGAATCTACCTTAAAGAAAAGAAATTTTTTATTTATCGAAACTATTTTATTTCAAATGTGAAACATTTTAACTTTAACATTTATTTAATTTATAGGATCGTTATGTATGTGCCAGTAGTGTATGGTCATTTGCAGTAACTTTATGGGAAATATTAAATATGGCACGAGATCGTCCATATCAACATTTAACGAACGAGAAAGTAATACAAAATGCTGAACACATGTATTACGGTGGTGAATTACAAATATTATTACCAAAACCAACACAATGTCCAATGGAAGTGTACGATTTAATGTGTGAATGTTGGAAACGTGATGAAAAATGTAGACCAACATTTAAACAAATTTATATATTTTTAAGATATCACAATAAAGATTATATAACAGCATCACCAACGACAAATAATCCAGAATAAATAAATTAAAAAAAAATATATATTTAGAAATAAATGCAAATTTAAAAAAATACACTTTTTATGTAAATTTTTTAAGAAAAATTTAATAATTAAAAATATATTGTATAATTTGTACAATAATGTAATTATATGCGATTTTAGTTTAAACTGTAAAATGTCTTGTAATTTTACTAATGAAAAATTAATAGATTTATAAGAGAAATAAATCATTTTAATTGTACATAAAAGAAAAATTTTTAAAAATCAAGATTTATGTGTAAATTTAAAAGAGATTGCTTTTTAAAATTATTTAGCAAAATTAAAAATAAATTTTATAATTTTAGTACGAACAAAATTGTAAAATTGTTGTTACCAATCAGTAACCGAATTACAGACAAAGATTGTTATTTGTTTGAATAAAGAAAATAAATTGTAAAAGATAAAAAAATACTTAGTTAAATAATTACAAATAATTTAATTTTTGAACAAATCTTGAAATAAAAATTGATTCAGGACAAATAAAGCAGTAAAAAGTACGCCCTGATTTTACCAACTGTATAGCAACAAACAGGTAATTGTGTTTTACTAATTCGGTTTTCCTATGTAGAAAAATTTTTTGCGCGTCACCCAGTCGCCCAATATTTTAGGCTTTCTGGGGTTTTTTTTCAGTCTCGGCCAGATTTACCATGCCGGGGCCCCTAGACATACAATTCTCGGGATCCCTTTTCAGTCGTTTAAAGATCATCAGCTCTTTTCAAGATGATTCAAAATATTATTTGAAAATCACTTTTTTGTATATATTATGTTAAAGAAATACCAATGCACATGAAAAGTGGGTAATTAAAATCATTAATATCACCATATTCTAAAATTCAACAAGAATTGCAAAGATAAATCATCATCACTAGTCATTTTTCTATCTGTTGGCGCAATTTTCTAAATTTAATGTAATAATTTGAAAATGCGGATAGAGCTTAGTGAAATTACATTTGTAGAATGAATGCTAATAAATTTTTTTAGAGATAATGGAATTATCATGCACTTCGTTCCATTAAATCCCTTTAAAATTGGTTCTATAGGTTACCTTCAAAACAGTCAATAGCCCAGATAATAATAACTGTGTAATACATTATGAAAAAACCATAGAATATTATACATAGAGAACGCCATGGCCCAAAATTTGCAATATGGTGAATGAGAGAGAGGAATGCAAGTTAGTTTTTGTGTCCGTGTCCAATCTATATGTCATTGGCTAGATATTGCTTACATTACACAAAATCTCTATGCATCATATGATTATGACACTGGCAGGGATATTATACCGTTGTGCATAATTCATAATTTGGATAAATTCACGTAAAAAATGATGCATTTGTTCTACGAATGTAAGTAACCTTTTTTTATTTTTAATCTGTAAATAATATTCTAGTATTAATATTTTTCTGATAGAATTTCGTAATTTATTTTCTTAAAAAAGCTGTAATATATAAACGTGCCTAATATTATTTTTTATTTAACTAATTCAAAGGCACAGCAAATTAAAAAGAAAAAATTATATGACGTAACAAAAAACAATCATACATAAATAAAATTTTAAAAAGAATATGAAATATTATATCTAAATGTATTCATACTTCGAAAAAATAATACATCTTATATTAAAAATATTATAAATGAAATTCTATTTAATTATTTTTTTCTATAAAAACGAACATATACGTAACAATTTTTTAGATAAATACCTACATAAACAAATGATGACGCTTAATCAGAACAATATTATTGCTCGAAATTCTATAATTGAATCTATTTTTGATCACACGAATTGATTTTGAAGTAAAACTTACTTTTATTAAACAAAAACAAATGGTAAATTTAAATAAATATTTATTTAATAACAGACGGGATACTAAATTTTAAGTCGGAAAATGCGAATTTCTCAGCCACTTTCTTAGAATTTTTCTAATTTTTTCTTTGAGAAGATCAAAAAGCTCCTGGATACCAAATTTCCTAATATTTAGTCGAATAACAGCTGAGATGATAAAATAATATTGTTAGTTTTTAAAGTGTATATGTGTTGTGTATAACATTTAAGTAATACAAATTGCCTATTTTTTTTTAATTGCCTTTTACGAGGGATATTTTTCATTTGAAAGGCATTTAAAATGTTTTTCTTGGGTTGTTAATTATAGAAATTTGACTGGAAATATTTTCTTTATTATATTTAATAAATCATAGCTAATTTTAAAATTCTTACTTCATATTAACAAAAACGAGTCAGTATTAAATTTTAAAATTAAAAAGTTAAATTACGTCTATTGGAACTGTTGATTTCTCTGAAGTTAAATAAATTGGCAATTCATAGTCGGTGTGGTACTGAAGTCGTGTGAGTGCGACCCCTGTAGTCCACACGACTGACTTCCCAGAGGAAGAAAAACATTAAAAAAAAGGTCTTGTTTATGCTGGAACGATCATTATCTCCATAGATAAATGATGTGTTTTATCCACTTTTCAGATTCGGTTTGTTCAGTTTTATTCCAATTTTTTTATTACCATTTAAAAAAGGCTCAACTAATTCTACTGAAAACTCTTTAAGTTCTTAAATACGCGATTACGCATCGAATAAGTCCAGTCACGTGTTAATGTCATAACTGGTTCGCGAGATAACCGAGACGAAATAATCCGAACGAACATACCCACATACGTATACACACTCACAGAAATCACATTGAAAAAGTTTGATTCGGATATTGCGGCCTTGAAGCCGCGGAAATATGTAAAACTGGAGATTTTCAAAAACGGCCCCATTACATTAAGTTCCTCTGGGAAGTTAATAAAGAATTCGTAGAGAAAACAAATTTCAAGCAGATACAGGATTGTCAAATTCAAAATTACACTGATAAATTTGAAATAAAAGAAAGTTTCACTTCAACCGTGTGATATTTCTAGATTAGAACACAAACATTTTTATTTATTTTTTTAGATTTCCTTTCTAAATAATTTAATAAATCTTGTGATAAACTTCCTTGTAAATATAAACTCCTCAAATAAAAATGATATCCCGTACATATTTCTTTTGTAATAAATGAAGAGCATCGAACATTTTGTAAATATTTGTTCATAAATATTTTATATCAAAACTAATAAATAGAAAGAATGTAAAAATTATTTAAGCAAATTTACTAAAAATATTCTAAAGTAAATAAGGACAGAAGTGTAAATATATTGGAGATGAACCTTATGAGATAGGTAGAACATTTGTAAAACGACTATTTAAGATTTTATAAATATATAAAAAAATTTTACTAATAATAATTAAAAATAACAGTAATTAATTTTTAAATCTAGAGTAAATTATTTAATATTGCTAATAGAGCGGGCTCTAAATGGAGTTGAGTGTGCAAAATATGAGTACCGCATTTAGTCAATTGATTCTTGTTTAGAAAAGCTTATAGATTAATATTGTGGACTCTTCAGAACTTCATAAAGGATGTTCAAACTTTATTTTAGAATTTTGATAAGCCGAAAAATCTAATTTTATGCCCCGTTTTTTGGCAATTAAAATGGCTTTTTGGAGTTTTTCCAAACATTAAACTGTTCGACTCGAAAACGAAGAAGCTTACGAAAAAATCACAAAGAGCCTTTTTGACGTTAAATGACCCAATTGATTGATTCAAAAAAATGTCATTTAAATGTCAAAAATTAGACAAATAGGGTTTCTGGCAAGATCCACAATATTAAACTATAAGCTTTTCTGATCAAGAATCAATTGACCAAATGCGGTACTCATATTTTGCACACTCAACCCCATCCAGCGCCTGTACTATAAATTGTAGAGACAAAAATATATATAAACCCATAAAAAAATTTCCTTCACACTATTTTTCTTCAAAAAAAAATATAAATTTTTTTAATAGTTGTACATAATATGGTATTGACAAAATATACTTATTTTTTGTAATCTCTAAATAATTAAATTTGAATCTAAAGAAAAATTTAAAATTTAGTACTGTTACAACCATTTAAAAACTATATGCAAGTTAATCCTTTCCATAGAAAATTATATTATCAAAATGAAAATTTTATACACTGCAATAATTTACAGATCTTACAATGTTTTTGTAAGTTTACAAACAGTACATTCTAAATTTCTTCAGCTAGTTTTCATTAATAGAATAAACGGTAGAAAATTTATTAGAGGAAAGTGGTCTATAATGATCCCTCAGGGCAAAATGATGCCTCGTTGTTTTAAAGTAAACCATTAAAGCCTTCTAGTATATTTATCGATAGATGGTTTCCGTGCGATCAAATTAATCGTTCAACAAAGACTTATGGTGATGTATAAGCTAATTTGTGTTTCGTAGAAAAAATTTTGCTGCGTATGATTTATGGTAAGACAAATTTCAACGTAAAATTTCTTTTTTTGTAGTAGTTTTTGCCGGCTGGCTGTTTTTACTCTTGGCATTTGTTGACTTTTAATAATATATAACACGTTTTCATAGGCGTATAATAAATTTTTAAAGGTTAGTTTTATGACGAATTTAAAATATGTCGTTGCGGGTAAAATGATCCCCATTATCTAGGCTAAAATGATCCCTATTTTGTGTATAAAATTATAATAAATAAAAAGATCCCCCATCATGTAACGGGTTTGGATAAAAAATGCAATGGGATCATTTTACCCACTATCCTTACGAAGTCGACAGAACAGATCAAAATAAATTTATATACCCATATTATAACATTTGAATAAAGAACTCGAAAATATTTCGACGTTGTACATATGTCGAATAGTTTGGCTATAAATTACATTTTTTCTTAGGGGGATCATTTTAGAACACCTTCCCCTATTAGCATGAACAAATCTTCTTATCTACAATTTTTTTTCACTTTCTAATTCATTACCTTTTTCATTCTATATTACGAGTGCCTTAGGTCGTACGTCAGTCGAATCTTAGTTGCTTATCGCCAAAGTCTGATTTTTGTTGTTATAAGAGTTCTGAGATGTTGATAACAATTGTAAAGCTTTGATTTCTGCATTACCAAAAAAATCACCTTGGCAATTTTAGAAATTTTACAATTTTCGAACACAAATTACAAACTGTAAAAATAATAAGCTAAATATGAAAACAGAGGGTCGCATTTTGTGTAAGGGAATTCAAGAATAATTAATTAATTATTATTTTAAACTCTTTAAATTAAATTAAATTAATTAAATCTTTATTTTATACTATTTTTGTTTAAATCAATTCTCTCTGTTTTTGCTTTTATCTGTGTAATGACGCCAATCATAACATAACAGGTCAAAGAGCTTACAAGTGTAGTAATACATATGCTTGATAGGAAATTTTAAATAATATAATAAATCGTTTATCAAGATTGATTAATTGTCTAAATATCTGTAGGTATAATGAACTATTTTGTACTTTTGGAAATCATAATATAGATAAGTCGTTGAATGGAATCCTTTCCAAACAGAGAAAATAACTGTCGAAAGTTTTTGGATGCAAATTGTGAAATATTTTTTCCAATCAGCCCACTTTGTCTCTATTTTTCGTTTAAAAACAAACAGTTTTTAGAGAAAATATTTACTTACACGATAAAATATTAAACGGATAAATATTAAGAAGTAAAATTACTTGAAGGCGTTTGTATTAAAAATATTTTTCTGAAATTATTATTTAAAAATATATCTAATACCGTTTAATCTATTAATGAGAACTATTATTTTTTAATCGAAATCATTTCCTTTATCTTGTATCTTTGTTATTTTTAAGATAAATAAAAAAGAAAAAAACAATAATATTAGCCAAGTTTGAGTTTTGTGATTTTGACGTGTGACGTATATACACTAATTTTAAGTACTGCAAGAAATAATTTATTAAAAATTCATTTGTGTATTGAATATTTCTATTTTATTATAAGAAAATTTATGAAAAATTCTCAAACCGAACATGGAAGTCATTGTATCATGTTTTGCTCAATGCTTTAAATTTTTCGTATAAAATATATTCGTAACTAAGTACCTCCTCTTTTTAACTCTTATATTAAGATTAATTAAGGAATCGCAATTATCAATAATTGAGGAATTTCATTATTCCGGTTAATAATTAATATTTTTTTACATTTCTGTAGAATCTTCAACCTAGCCCAATTACTCTTCAGAGTAAAAAATACGTCGAACAACAGCAAAAGCATGGAAAAAGATAACTAGTAAAAACAGAGGTTATTGATACCAATTATTTTTTGTCTATATTTGGCCCAGAAAATTGGAATGAGACTCCGATCCTGGCGTAACGATAAAGAATACAAGACTGAAACAAAATAAACAATCAGCGCCAGTATTTTTATATATTTTAGGATGAGGCAGACTCTCTTAACAAGAGTCTTTGGTAGGATTTTCGGCAGATTTTAAAATTCGTTTCATATACAGAGCTCAAATACAGAGTGGCTTACGCATACATCTGTTTCGGCTTTGTATTATTGATAAAGGGCGATCGAATTTAAGGAAACAAATTTTAAAACTTTATATTTCGATGTAAACGGGAATGAAAGTTATTGGAATAGATAAGAAATGTTTTTTGAATGAATTTCAACAATTGAGTTGCATCAAAGATCAGAGTCCCTAGCCATTTTTCAAGCTAAGGACCCATATATATATATATATATATATATATATATATATATATATATATATATATATATATATATATATATATATATATATATATATATATATATATTGGGTTATTACGCATTTTACTGATGGTCGCTTGGGCTAACCCTCTTTGCGGACTTTAATTTATGATTTAATTAGCATTCTACGACGTATTATTTTGAAGTTTTTGTGATTCCTTGTTATTCTTAATCATAAAGCTTACCTGAATAAATAAAGCAATCATGTGTTGGGTATGAAATAAATATGCACTGACATATCAACTAATACCTATTGTATTATAAATATAATTTAATAAAATTATAAACAATTATATTTTAAAAAAAGTAATATAAATTTCAATATAATTGTAATTGACACAAATTATTGTAAATTTTAAAATTAAACAATGAAATACATGCAAAATATTTAAATGACGAATAAAAATATTAATTTATATATTATGATAAAGTGCTTCCACATTTAGATCATTAAAAAAAAGCAATGTACCACTTATATTAAATTGCAATAAAAAAAATATATAAATGACCATTACTTTCATTAAAATTTCTATAAATTATATTTGAAAAAAAAAAACACTAATAAAAACTATTATTTCCAATTGAATTATTCTCTTTTGTGGACCTATTTCGTTTAAATCATCGCGGGTTTTTTTAAATTAGTTTGTATTTACATTTTAAGATATATGGTGACATCTATTTTAAAAATATTTTAATGTTATCCATGTATATACATATTTCTGTTTTATCGAGGTAAATAAAAAATTTTCTAATGGAAAATGTATTTAATATTTCAACTTTTTTGGGAAATTCCAAGTTGTTTTTTACGAAAATTAAGGGAATTAGTTGCATATTATCTTTTCGGAGGTAAGTTTTATTTAAGTGTATGATAATTTTTTTGCATTGTGTGATATTTAGTTTATTTAAGTCTAACAACCAAACTAAAATAGATTTAAAAATAAACACACTCTTAAATAACATTCACCATCGACGAAATAATGTTAAAGTCCTTAAGTGAAAATCGTTGAAAATACAACGATGCTATTGCGAAAATATTACTGTTTAACTTTCTGATAAGAAGTTATTGTTTTCATCACGAAAATTGATATCAATGATATAAAGGATGGTACGACTATTTCGCAATTCACTTTTATCCAGGAAATCGCCCGTTTTAAGATACAGAGTGTACAAATTTTTGAACGAAAGTATATTCTTATGAATACTTCAAAAAAACCTGTTTTAAAAAATTGGATATTTGACTGTATATGAGATAAATACCCTTCTATATAGCTCCGTTTCAAGAATACCTCTGTTACTGACTTTATTCCAAAATCCAAATACAAGAACGTTATACAATGTCCCTTACTTGAGGCATTGTGTGCCAAATTTATAATTTTTCTTAGCAGAATTTATGGTAAAATTCACAATAATATCAACATGTTCAAAATTGTATTGAAAAGGACGTTTTTCCGGCCGTAAGGGTATTGAGAAATTGGCGTTATTTCAACGTTATCTATCATTTGAAAGAAGTCTTGCTACAATAACATGAATCACCCTGTATATCTGATATTAGATATTAATGTAGTGCAATACCTATCAAAAGTAAAATTGTAGAAAACTTATTTTACAATAATTTATCAAAAATTTATGCATATTTCAGAAAGTTATTGCTCTTTTTTAAGGTATTTCGAAATGCCTTAAGCTCTTGGAGAGTTTTCATTTTATCCGAAAAACTTTTTTTTTAAATAGGCCTTGTTTTTGAAGGATATATTGCCACTTCTAAATTGTTCTCTAAAATATTACTTTTTTCGCCTCTTTTGCATTTTACCACCCTTAAGAATGCAAACCAGAAGATACCGCCTTTATTTTCTTTTTTTTAAGAAGTACGTAGAATTTTTTAAGCGGGTGTGATTACGTTATGCTTACGTAAGTAATGTGGCATTCACAAATTTTGTCACAGCCCAGAACGATGATTAGATAAACGGACATTCAAGAAAAATATATTGATCTACTATAATAATGCATGATTGTGATCTGTATTACATATTGATCCTTTTAATTGCTATTATTGTGAATCTATTTATTTTACATTATAACAAAATACAAAATAGATAATTATTATTAATTGCTAGCAACCTAAAATTTTAATTGTTAAAACTCAAGCACAGTTTTCTTAAGTTTATGATAGTAATTCTTTGTTTTAAAAAATTTTTTTAAATGGAAAGTTCAAAATATTTCCTAAATCGCTACACTTTATAATAAATATCTTACCTTTATTATAAATATCCTACCCTTTATCTGCATTTTACTTCCTTTAATTGCTTCTCTGGCTTCTCCCTTGTATACCTACAAGGCCACTCTCAAAATAAAAAGTACGACAAGTCTATAAATTCAATCAAGATTTTATTTTTATTTAAATTCATTTGCTAAGTATTGTATAAATTAATAATTCTGATTTATTCTTTTTAATTATATTAATTATTTATTATACCTTAAGAGCAAGTAAGAATCGAAAGGTGGTAACAAAAATAAAACATGCTAGAAATAGGATAATAATGTTAGCAAACGATTTCTATAAATAATTATTATAATTTCAGAATTTTTGTAACAAAACTTACCTACAATAAATTTAAAAAAATACCAAACAGTATTGTGTAAAAAAATATCCTCCTTAATTAAAAAATATTTTTCCGAAGCAGATCTCAAAAACTAGACATTTTTTTACCAAAAAATAGTGTAAAAAACTGTTCTATGATCATATCATTTCATGTTTTTAGTTTGCTTAATTTTCAAAATTCTGAAAATATGTTCAGGTTAGTTTGGATTAAATTGGCTGTCTACGAGAAACATACCACAGAGCCCATACATGATGGAATCCATAGAATTATATGCCCATCCATACAATTATATTAATAAAGTAATAACAAATTTTCATAAATTTTTTCATAGACTTTTTGAGGAATGGAAATCTTAAAAATAGCGGTTTTTTCAAATTCTACGATTTTTTTACTCAAAAACTGGAGTTGAGAACATTTTTTATTAATTTTGACTTCAATTTTACGATTAAAATTTTTTCCGAAGCGATTCAGTCAATATTACTCATTAGTTAAAAAAAAATAGTCCTACCGGGCCACCCATCGGCAACTTTTACGTCCTGGAGGATGTTTCAAACGGAATCTTGCAACAATTTCCCATGCGAAAATTAATCATGTTCAATGACTGATTTTATCGGGACTAAATGATACCTCACGTCTTGTAATCGATTTACGATTAAAGGATTAAGTAAAAGGTGAGAAATGCATGAGAAGGCGTTATTTACAATACGATATAGCTATGGAGTATTACCAGATATTAATTTAGTATCTGTGTATATACCATATCAGCACTCTAATAAACGCCATGCATTTCTAACCGCATATTGATTTTGCAATAAAACGACTTCTTTACTAATGATATTTAAATTTTGTATTGTTCCAAAAAAAACACAATAACAATAGCATAATAAAACCGATTTCATCTTATTTTTTTCACTATGATGAGACAGTTTTTGATGAATTGATTTTCAAATTATAATAAATAATAAATACTTTATCTCACTATAAAATTAAAACATATTGATTTATGTTTATAATTTACTTGTCATACTTTTCATAAAGTTGCTAGCCTTGTATTACAGTTATTACATGAAAAAGAATTTTAATTATTATTTTTAAGTTAAGGGAAAAATAGTTAATTTTTAGAATAAGTAATTGTAAGTTATATATTTAGTATAGGAAAAGCAATACATTGCCGGGTGACTATGAAATTTCTCGCCTGGCGGTTCAGCTAGCAACCATAGAAGTCCGGGAATATGCTTTTCCAACGAAATATACAAGCTACTTTTTTGAAGTTTGTTATAACATGAAGTTGTAACAAAATTCATCATCAAAGTTGAAAATAAGGTACAATAATTTCATTATGGATGTATGAGCATGACAACAATGTTTGATTTAAAGGCTCAAAATTTGTTTGTAGGTAGTCTTTTACTCAAAGAATATGTGGTTAAAATTTCAGCTTAGGTACCCGTGCAAATTTTTAAGAAAAAAGTCATTAAAAATCGATATAAAATACATTGGCTCTTATGGAGGAATCTCAAAAAACGACATATTTTGGAAGTTTTTGATCATTTTCATTTGGAATGAATGAAAACAAATTAAAAAAAAACTTTTTAATAGAAAGTAAACATATTAGCAATGAATTAGAAAAGAAAAAAACTAAGTGTCACCGTCCATATAAGGGATGTAAGAGCAGGGTAGATTAAGGGTTGAAATTATTTTTATCTTATTTTCAACTTTGATGATGAATTTTGTTATAACTTCATGAATGTAGACGAAAAATAAGAATAAAATTTTTCGATATGTGTCTTGGTTTTCGAAATATCGAAAGCTAAATAATTAAACAAAATTTTCAATTTTCGATATTTTGAAAATTAAGGATGTTCCAGCATGGTATTTGCAGTTTCTATGTTAAAGCAATGGTACAATTTTTTTTTCGACAGAATTTAACGAAAAATTAAATTTAAGAATTTAATAATGCTTACTATTAATTCCCAAAGTTTCAGAAATTTTGACCGTTTAAAATGGGAAATAATTATGCCAACGTCCCAATTTCGATCAATTTACGTCAAAATTAATATCTCGAAAGTGAAAATTAATTTCTAAATTTTTTTTTTAGAATTGTATTGTATAAACATTTTTTTCTACTTTTTCTTCAATATATAATAATATCATAAAAAATAGTTGGAGAGACCGGACATTTTACATGCTTTAAATGGGACATGACCCTCAAAATCGCGAACTTTGTCTTTAAATATCTCGCGATCTAAACGGTCAAAAATTATGAAATTTTAGGAATTCATAAATAAAGCTATTATAAACCCGAGAAAAAAAATTCGGCCAAATCTGTCGAGAAGTGATTTCATGCTGGTACTACCTTAAAGTAATAATATAAATTTATCATCAAAATTGAAAATATCTATTTTTAAATTTGTGCCTCCACTACCATGCTCATACATCCTTAAGCGATTATTCACAACAATAGCAGAACGCGAAAGTTTATTGAGTTCTCCATATTATATCGGACATGGAATTTGCGGCTAAGATGATTATCTATCTGCATCTGGGAGATCTGGTAGTCACCTAATTATTTGATGTCTATTAAAAAATATTTTGAAACTCATTGCTTGTACTACCTGTAGCTCTACCATCAATTTTTGATTCCAGCCTTTGTCTACAGTTTTAGATCCGCACAAAAGTATAGATCCTTGGTCCCGGAAGAAACTTCTCAGAACGATATTTTTGTTTCCCCTTGTTTCTGTGACCATTTCTTATCAAATAATAAAAAAAAAATGGAAGATTAAGTGTATGCTTATCATTTTCATACTCTAAGCATTGAGATCTACATTTCGACCAATATTCTGTTGATCCAAAATTTCCACTTGAGAGATGATGGAGTAAATCCTTAAAGGATTCACGCATTTTATCTTCACAAAAAGAGCATCTGTGTACAAAAAACGGTATAATCTGCTTGCCATGGTCATTTTTTACAGTTCAATTAAAGTGATAAAATTTGGTATAAATATTTTAAGTCTTTATCTATTTATTGCAAAAAACGATCATGACTTTAACATTTCGTAAATATTAACCATGAATAATTCACAGACATTAGGATTTTTTTTAAATGTATTGAACAAGTGAAAACAAACAATTGACTGAGTTAATTGTTGAAATACCATGTAGCATGATACTCCCATATAATACCTACTATACAATTTACGCCTAATTTGTGCTTTCACGGGTAAACAGTGATGTTTACGAAAAAATGTATCAAACAAAAGTTGTTTTGTTTTTTATAAGGAACATTTTTTACATTTAAAACTTTTGTTCTATCTCTAACGGCTTAGAAGACCCAATTAACCTATGTTGCTCATTTATGAACTCGACCTTACTTTTTACGTCCTGAGTACGCTATAAAAATTTCATCTTTATATCTCTTTTCGCTTTTGAGTTATCGTGAAGACAGACAGACGGACAGACGGACAAACAACCGGAAATGGACTAATTAGGTGATTCTATGAACACCTATACCAAAATTTTTTTCGTAGCTTCAATATATTTAAGCGTTACAAACTTGGGACTAAACTTAGTATACCTTGCATATTACATATATATGCATAAAAATTCCAAAACTCGTGCTTCTACAAATGAGGTAATATCCTCAATAATCGGAAATGCAATATAATCGTTTTATACTGATTTTGCAAAATATGATTAGTATCAACTTTCACTGCATCAAATAAAAAAAATTTAACTCGATCAATTAAGATAAAAATTTCATAGACGTAGTTTATTTTTATTTGAAAAATTTTATTAATGGAGATGTGTTGAATCTAACCATAGATTATTATCTAATGGTAGAGTCATAATTCATTGAGTATATCAGAAAAGGTAGCCATGAATCTCACTTGATTTAAGTGACATCAAAAGAGGTGGAGGGTATAAAGCGATATTTTTTTACTTTTAAGCCCAGTGAAGCGGGCGGGTATCAAGCTAGTAGAGAATAAAATTCTAAGAAGGAAATTTCTATATGGTTTTTTAATCCCATCTATCATTATCGGGATTTCGGGCTCCATTTATTAATATATTGATCACAGTATAAATGTAACAAATATAAATGTAATTTAAAAATATAAAATAATTTATGACATATTGTAACGATTTTTCAAGTTTAATACAATCAAAACACTTAGATTCTTTACTATGATATATTTTACGAATAAATACCAGTAGGTACATTTTCTACCAAATCAATTTTGGAACAATATTATGCAACTAGAACAATCAACTCGTATGAACAACAACACTCTTATTATTTCTACAACACACTCTTAATTAAACTTTTCTATACAATGTAGTTGCCTGAGGTGCCAGACTCTTTATTTTCATTAATTCTTCCACGCGCTTAAAATGATTCAATTGTCATTATTTTCCACATTACTAATTAAACTTTTCCAGAGTAGCCTATTACTCGTTATAATATAATAATCATATTAATCTAATTATAATTTATTTGAAAAAGAATTTACACATTTCAAATTTTGTTTCTCTTTAACGCGTACCAAGGCAAGTTTAGAGTTGTGGTTGAAATTATTTGTACCTTATTTTCAATTTTAATTATGAATTTTGTTATAACTTCATGAATGTAGACGAAAAATAAGTATAAAACCTTGGTTTTCGAAATATCGAAAGCTGAATAATTAAACAAAATTTTCAATTTTCAATATTTTTAAAGTTGATGTCGAAAAATTTTACTCTTACTTTTCGTCTTATATTATCAAGTTATAACATAATTCACCATCAAAATTGAAAATATATATTTTTTTAATTTGTGTCCCCACTACCGTGCTCATACATACTTAATTAGTCGGTCACAACGGGTTTTTTTTTGTTTTCAATAATTTAATTAGGTTTTTGACTTTAATTTAAATAGTTTTTTTTTTCATTTCCACCGACTAGTTTTGGAGAAATCGGGCAACCCTTCCCCCTAAAATTTTCAGAATTGATTTAGACTTAGTCCAACTTCATATTAAAAAAATCAAGCCTTTTATCCAAAATTAAAATATCGATAAATCTTATATACTTGCAAGACAATAATGATATTTATAAATTTAAGAAAAATTTGTTTTTCTAAAACTTAAACTTACGAGGTCCAAGTTTTGGTTCTCCTCTCCAAACGTTCCTTCGAAAAGATCCGTTTTAATTGCAAATTTAATGAGATCCATCCCTTATAAATACACATTATGTTATTTTAACATAGTAGACAAACTTCATAAAACAAAAAAGTCTAGAATTCGTTTTTCGGTGTGAAAACTATGGCTTATTAATTATCATAAAGCTAATATTGAATACCTAATCAATTAAATCATCAAAAAGACACAGTAAATATAAGAATTAAACTTGAGTGTGGATAAATTGTCTTATCTGAGACAATTTAAACAATGTTTATGTAACGGCAATGTTTTTATCATTTTTATTGTTTTGTGTTGCACCAAATCTTTAAAAAGTTGATTCACCCAGTTGAACAGTCGATAAATGCTTCTTAATTTTTATATCACTTTTTTTATTTTAATATTTTAATTTTTTGGTTCATTAAATGAGTTATTGAACAAATAATTTCAGATATCTGTATCTTCGCGAAATGATCCAATCTTAACCATATACAGCTCAATCGAAAGCATACACTATCAGCTTTTTGAAAGTTTATTATCATCCTTTACTAAGAATAAATCAATTCTGAAAATTTTATAGGGGTTGCCCCCCGATTATTTAAATTAATTAATTAATTCAAAAGTAGGTATATTTAACATTGGTCTTATGGGAATACGGAGGGATGATATATGTGTGCATAAATTTCTCCAAAATAAGTAGGTGAAAATTTAAAAAAAAAATTAAATTAAAAATAAAATCTAATTAGATTATTGGAAACAAAAAAAACCCGTTGTGCCCGACTAATTAAAGAGGCATGAGCCGGTAGTGGGGACACAAATTTAAAAAAAAAATTATATTTTCAATTTTGATGGTGAAATATCTTATAACTTGACAATATAAGACGGAAAGTAAGAATACAATTTTCGATATCTATATAGTCATTTTCAAAATATCAAAATAGAGTCATTTTCAAAATATCAGTCAGTTAAATGTTGGAATTGAGCTGGTCAGTCAAGCCTAATGTATCTACACGATTCGCCTGGAACTTATTACTGGTGAATCATGAAGTTATTCATGAGTTAATTCTTAATTTTGTTTGAATATTTTACAACAATTTCGTTATTTAAATCGTATTCATAAACACGTATCCAACAACAGTACGAGAAAATCGTCTTGAAAATCTGACAGTAACAAACGATTTTTCTCTGTGTACCTCAAACATTGTACACTTAACGACCATACTTAGGTACATATACTAAGATGTTTTACGACTTTATAAATGTGAATTTAAACAAGAAAGAATTCCATTCGATTTCAGCGTAACGGAGCTATTCATTCCGTCTTAAAATCTAACTAAAAAAATTTTAGAATTTTTATTTGTGTATAGAGGTAAAATTTTAAACTTCAGAAAATGATTCCTTCCAAACAAATTTGCATTTATCTAAAAATTTTTGTTTACTAATTATTTCTTACAATTAGATAATTTTTTTATCGAAATTGCACTTTCAGTGATGAACTTGTACAGTTCGCTCCGAGCGTGAATTTCGTTTCCATGACAACGATACACTACTTTAATTATAGAATTAATGGATGCATATATAATTGTGTGGATTGCATTGAAAACTTACATTTAAAATTTAATATTCTTGTTTCACAAATTTAAATAAATAATTACGATAATTAACATTTGAAAAATAATATTTGTACAATTTGATTTCTTATTTTCACAATTTTTAATGCATTAAGTTTAATTAATTAGTGTTTTTCAATCATTTTAATTTGACAGTTTCTATATCATTAACATGTAAATAATTGCAAATTAGTCATAACAGCCCACTTTATCTCCAAAATTTTTCACTTAAAGCGCTGGCATCGATTTTATTATCCCCACCATGACTACGCACACAACGAAGCTAATTATGTTATACATGCTATTTAATATTCATAGTATTTATTTGTAGTATAGTGTATAGGATATATTGGCGAACACCTATTAATATAAGTAAACTTAATGGATCGAAATTGAATTGGAAAAGAAAATGCCACTATCCGCACCACTTTTGAAACATCGGTTTTTACAAAAAAAAATATACCGTAGATGCTCGTCTTTTTTTTAGTCTATTTTTTTCGGGTCAATTTTATTTATTTGTTTACGAATAAAATTTCGGATCTATTTTTCGGGCTATTTTTACCGGTTTATTTTTTCCAGTCATTTTTTTTTTAAATCCACATTTGCCCTTACTCTTTTTATTTAAGGATAATTTTTTAAGCATTCGCTACTGTGCCCTGTGCTAAATGTGATAATTTATTTCAGTAACTTGAAATGTAGTTTTGCTTTTTTAGACGAAGAAATTTAACACAAAAAACGTCAAAACCGCAGAAATTTCTAGAGTAATATGAATCGAAATGCGGTTTTTGGCATTACTTTCCAGAAAGTATTTATAAACTTTGTGAATATTACAAATTATCTTGGGATAATTTCCCCAGTTTGTGCATTAAAAATGCATTTTTTGTTATGAACTTTTGTAAACAATTGTATGTACTGAACGGATTGAAATGGTTAATCGGTAGTTTTTGAGGTCGCTGAACACGAATCTGATGTCAAAAAAATTTCTCGGAGTGCTTGGGGACCTGAGCATCCTAATTTTAAAACCAGCTATTATCTTTACAAAGGAGGGAAATTATCTGCCGATAATCTGCAATGTTCACAAAGTTTATAAATTACCTTCTAGAATCTAATGGAAAAATCCGCATCTCGATTCATTTTACTTTAGAAATTTTCGCAGTAAAATGTTAAATTTTCTTGGCTATTTATTTAATAAAACTTGTTAACATACTTTTTAAAGTCTTTGTAATAATTCATATTTTATTTATTAAACAATTTTTTCAACTAAATCTTTAATTGAAATTAATAGCATATAAATAAATAACTTTACAGTAAGTTTCATTTTTGAATCAAGTTTTCTTATACAAAGTGTTTACAAGTGTTTTAATATAAAATAGTTAACAATGACTTCCGAATGTGCAATATGGGATTTACGTACGGACGAAAATTTTTTTGGTAGAATTTTTTTTTAATTTTAAATATTTTAAGTTTTTTTGGAATTTAAATATTATTTTAATATATTTAATTATTTTGTTAAATTTTTTTTAACAGATTCGAAAAAAATCAATCATTCAAATTTATCACATATTGTTGTGAAATCAAGTAATCCAATGGATTTGTTACGTGAATGGTATCATGATGTCAAAAAATATGCAGACCCAAATTGTACAATGCCAAATCTAATGAATTTAGCAACTTGTAATAGGTAATAAATCTGGACAATTTTAGAATGAAATTTTTTTTTTTTTTGTACAATCGTCGATAAAAAAAGTAAAGTCTTTTGTTTATAATTGCCATCCCAGACCGAGAACTCATATATAGAAGTCCACAAAAAGGAAAATATCGAAGAGAGAAGTAAGTATTATTCTTTATTATTTTAGAGAAAATTTTGGAGGAACAAATCTGTTTAAAACTTAAAAACTTTGATTAAAAATTTCGAAATTTCAAAATTTTACGTTTGTTCTGTCTGGATTACTTAAAAATAGAAATAAGAAGTCTGTATAACTTAAAAGTAGAACTGCGTATTTTAAACGCGAAAATAATTTTTGATAGTTGCAAACTAGTAATTAGGTTTTAAAGTTTTGAACAGTTTCATTTCTTAAAAATTTTTCTGTAAAATAATAAATGATACCACTTCTCTCTTCTAAGGTTTTCATTATAAACATTTTGACATGTACTCTCGTTCTGGAATGACTGTTCTAAAACAACGAGCCTACTTTTTTGCCTTTTTCCATATTTCTACAAAATAAATGTCTAAAATTTCTGACAAAAAAATTCAAATACCCGTTTTCATTCAAAAAAATTTGATCAATCCGGTTCATTTAAATATGTACCCAAAATTTCAGCACACAGGTGCTTTTTGTCTTGTACTCACAGTAATATAATTACATAAACATGCTTATAATTTTAATGGTACGGGAAATGCAAGGAAAAAATTGGTGGGAAATGACTGAAGATTTGAAGGATGTACGAACGCTAGTGCAATTTTGGATAAAAGGCTTGATTTTTTTAAATGATGTTTTAGAAAAGTTTTTCTAAAAATAATGGAAATTTGACGGATTAAATTTGGTCCAAAGTGGGAGAATGGAAGGTACAACGCAATATATCTACCCATTTTTCGCAAGGCAATCATATTGAAAAAGTCTCGCCGGGATTATTTCAATATTTGCAGGATTATATCTCCCCTGATTAAAATTTGAAATCGAGTCTTAGTGCAGTCATTAAAAGCTTATTAGAAGTTCATACATTGTAGGGGTATTTAGATTATTTATACAATAAATAATTAACTCTGTCAGAAGTTCTCTTTATTTGTTTGGTGTATTTTATAGATAATTATTTTTAAATTTTATTGACAGTGATGGTGAAGTTCATGCCAGAAATTTATACATGCGACAAATTGTTAACGACAATATACATATTATGACCGATCGAAGAGGAACTAAATGTAAAGATTTGGTAAGTAAGTTTGTAAAAGTTAGTTTCTATGGTAGGAAGCTGTAATGGCACCACCGATAAAAATCTACTACAGTGTTTTCATTGCTTCCCAATGAAATCTAACTGTTTTATATTTGTAAAAAATATATTTGGAAAATTTGAGAAAAAAATTAACTTAAAGTTTGGGTCAAATTTTTTTAGACATATTATGTTTTTTATAATATTTTTGCACACTGAAATATATATAAATAGAATACCATTAAAGACAACTCAGAGTCAAGTGCGGATACATGACGGAGGGGGCTTAGAAAATTAATTTAATTATCAATTGGAAAAAATTTTTATTATTATTTTCTTAAATAGCTTGTCCAGGACTATAAGCCATTAAACTCATTAACAAAATATAAATACATTACATTCGATCAAATATAAATACATTACATTTAGATCAATAGTAAACCAGATGTAGCTGGTTCAAATCCGACTCGAAGAAACCTAATTTTTTTACCTATTTGCAGGTATAAACCTTTTAATAAAAAAATATTGTTTCAAACTACGTTGTATTTCAAAACAACAATATTTGAAATTTATATTAACTTAACAGTATATTAATAATCATACAAACTCATGTGTTTGTGTCAACTTCACCACTCAACCCCGTAAGCTAGTTGCATCTCGCTATGATGTTGAGAGAACCTCATATCTCGCTATGAATTTTTTTCAGTGTATTATCCTGACCAGGATCTCCAGAATAAACGATCGATAATCTTATTTTTATTACTTTAATAATAAATAATAACTTGAAATATTAACAATGAAGCAGCTAGGGTGCCTGCTCTTTATGAGGAAGGGCGTCAAATCGAAAGCAACCAATTCACATAATTCGAATTTGATTGATCTAATCTACTTTGTTACCCAAAGAATAACACAACTTTCTGACTAGAAAATCCAAATTTTGTTATACCATCACTTCCTCCCCCAAAAGCAATAAAAATATTTCTTGCCTTAGTTTGACCTAATCTGCCCCGCATATATATATAGTTCAATCGAAGCATAGTGTATCTATTAGCGATATTATTTTAACTAAAAGTTTACTTCACTAACGTAAACTGTAAAACTAACAAACTATGGAAAAAATTTTTACTGCGGCACTGATCAAATGCAATTTTACAATAATAATGATATCAGAATAAAAAAAAATAATTTTTATAGTGGACATTGTGTCACTTGACCTGTTTAACAAAATCCTATATCATCAGATTAAATTTAGCACAACAAGATAAAAAGTTCTTTCTTTTATGAAAATTATTTATTATGTAACAGCAGACAAGTGTGCTACGTTAATTCGTTGACAAAAAACGTCTGGGGAATATGAAAGTGAAACTTTTGAAAAAAAGCTTTCGATACTCATTTATTCAAAAATAAATAAAATAAAAACCCAAAAGTTTTGCTTTTCAACCCAAGTAAGTGGAGACTTTCGAATTTAGTTTTCAGGGCTTTTTTCCAAAAATTATAAAAATAGAAGGTGGCCTTGTGGCTAACTTCGAGCTGACAGTATATCCTAATTTCATGTCAACACAATACCATAACACAAAAAGGCCAAAAGTCTAAAAGAACCTTTGAAAAAATTTAGCCATAAATTTAGCTTAAAATCGAAAACATTGGAAGCTTGAGCGTATTTAGCTTTGGGCCTAGAGGTAGATCAAAAGGAGGGCATTCTATCTCTCCTCCCCACCATCAGAAAACCTATATTAATAAATCTTCAAAAATTTGCTCGAAAACATAAAAAATGTTAAAAGTAAAAATTCCTTTCACAAAATGTTGGTTCCTAGAATTGTAACCACATAAAACAAAACAAAAATTTTGAAAGCATGCTTTGGTCCCAGAGAAAATAATGAGAAATATTACCCTTTAATGCCTTACATACTTATAAATGACAGCCACATTTCCAAGATCGAATCACAAGAATGTATATTTTATAATATCTAATATTCAAATTGCAAATCTTTCTGTTTCAGATTGAAAATACAAACGTAGCTTGTACATTTTTCTGGTGTTTTACAAAAAATAATATCAAGTATGCACGACAGGTAAATTAATAATATGACTAAAAATCCAATCACACTTTACGAGACGTTATAATGTAACTTTTCGTGGTAGTAAGTGACATTACAAGAGACCCGAGAAAAAATTGTTATACACGAAGATGCGTTCCATATATCTCCTAAGAGATGTTGGAGACCACTTCTCTTTCTGACGCATTATGCACAAGTTGCTGTAGATTCATCGTTCTCTAGGTTTTTATATTTTCCATCCAAAAGAAATTCTTTTTCTACCTTTGGCTTTTGTAGACTGATGTTTCCCTAACTGCTGTACATATAGTACTTGTCAGATCGCATGATGTGGCCAAAATACGAGACTTACCTTTGCTTAACTACCCTACCAGCTCTTGGTTTTGATTAATTAACATATTTATATTAACAAATGTTTAATTTTTTTATACTTATGTGTAGGTACGAATTCAGGGGATAGCCAAAGAACTAAATACAGAAGAAACACAAAAAATGTATTCAAATGAACCTCTTTATTGTAAAATCAGATCACATTTATGTCATCAAGGTTTACCAGTTGAGTGGACGGAAGCAAAAGCAAAACACGATAAGATGTATGAAGAAGTATTAGCGGGGAAAAATCCCTTACCCATGCCAGATCATGTGTAAGTCATAATTATATTGAGTTATTAATATCTTAAATAGTGAAATAAATACCTACCCAATATTTGCAATAATTAAATCTGATTTAAAGCTTTGAGACTTTTATTTATGAACTGTTATGACTAATGAATTTAGTTATTTTAAGTTACTTTTTGGCAAAAAAATTAATTTACCGAGCTTATTTTGACTATTTCACGGTAAAAGAGAAATATACACTTGATCGTGATACCCCGGAAAGCTGATAATAAACAAAATAGACAAATAATTATAAACGTATTTATTACATTTTTAGTGTTGGGTTTGAAATTGTACCGCATAAGTTTGATTATTATCAAGCTGATGGTGAAATTATTGGTGATCGAGTTGTGTTTGAAATGAAATGGGGAAAATGGGAAAATTATCATGTGTACTCATAATCTCATATTGAATAGATTAAAATATGTATGTAATTAATCGTTTTAATAAAAAGCCATTTATTTTTAGAAAAAATTGCATTTTTATTATTCCATGTTTTATTGATAATATTTGGTAAAATTTTTAGTATAAAGTATAAGCAGCTAAAATCAGTAAATTATGAAGTTAAAAACCAGCAAATCTATAAATATATAGGAGACTTTCTATAGATATAGATAGATAGATAGATAGATAGTCACTCATCACGATATCTCTGGAACTATAAGACCTAGAGACTTGAAATTTGGCAGGAATATTCCTTTTGCCAAGTAGAGGTCAGCTAAGAACGGATTTTACGAAATTCCACCCACAAGGGGGGTTGCGGGGGTGTTCATGAATAAAAAATTCATATTTTTCAATTATGGCTTTTAATAGTTCAAAACTTGGTAAGAATGTTTTAAATTACATTTAGAAATTTTTTTAACCTTCGGAGGGTAGAAAGGTGTAGCGAGAAAGTGGGAAGGAAATATCGAATATTTACAAATATACCTAAGTGGGATATCAAATAAAAGAGCATGACGTGTACATTACAAAACTGTTATCCAACGCAAGGAAATGTGGAGGGAGGGGTGCAAGTGGGGATGTTGCCCAGCAAAGCGGGCGGGTAACAGCTAGTAGTATAATATAATCTTACATACTTCAAACTTTAATGTCACGTTTGTATACAACCGTTAGTACAGTTTTGCTATGATTTTGCCTATAGACAAATTTAAAAAGTTTAATATTTATGAATTCACATTTATCAAAGTTTTATATACCTAAATATTTTTTATATATTTTGTTAAAAAATTCTATGATATTATTATTATTGTTTAAGCAGCTAAAATCAGTAAATTATAAAGTTAAAAACCAGCAAAAAATATAATATAATCTTACATACTTCAAACTTTAATGTCACGTTTGTACACAACCGTTAGTACAGTTTTGCTATGATTTTGCCTATAAACAATTTTAAAAAGTTTAATATTTATGAATTCACATTAATCAAAGTTTTATATACCTAAATATTTTTTATAAATTTTGTTAAGAAATTCTATGATATTATTATTATCATTGTTTAAGCACCTAAAATCAGTAAATTATGAAGTTAAAAACCAGCAAATAATATAATATAATCTTACATAATTCAAACTTTAATGTCACGTTTGTACACAACCGTTAGTACAGTTTTGCTATGATTTTACCTATAGACATATTTAAAAAGTTTAATATTTATGAATTCACATTTATCAAAGTTTTATATACCTAATTATTTTTTATGTATTTTGTTAAGAAATTCTATGATATTATTATTATTATTTTTATTTTTTTATTTAAAAAACAATAATAACACTACTTATATACAAAATATGATAAAACAAAAAAAGTTCGAAACAAAAAAATAAAAAGTAACAATGGAAATAATTGTCCGAAACGATTGTCCGAAACGACATCTGTTTTCGTTTATGTAAAATACATTTTAAATGTATGACAATATGCTTTATTATGGAAATATCGTGGGTGTTGAGGATATCGATAGCAGATTTAATGTTTAGCTCGCCAGCAGTGCTCAGACACTACTCTAGCAAATGCTCTACCGACTCAATCGCTCCACACAACACCCACATTCTAATAATAAAAAATTATAAATAAATATGATTATCCTTTTTTAATGTAATGGAATCAAAGATAAATGTGTCAAATAATAATCATAATCCAAAAAAAGGATTTGAACGCAGAACGTAGTAGTTAAAGTTTCATTAAAATACATTCAGTAGTTTACGAAATCGTCCAGCAAAGCGGCGGGTAATTGCTAGTATCTTTATAAATTATAGCCTGACAGCGAAGAGGTCAGGTAACTGCTAGCGCATGATATTATATAGCCTATAGCCTTCCTCAACAAATAGGCCATCTAAAACTAAAATAATTTTTCAATTCGAACCAGTAATTCCTGACAAACATCATTGACGCCTGCAGATTTGAAAACAAAGAATGAGATCTAAAGAGATGATATATACCAAAAATTTCTTCTAAGCAACCTTAATTTCGTTTATTATAGTTGTTTACAATATATAAAATATCAATAAGCAACCTTGAAAATATCTCAATAAATAATAAATTATTATTAAGCTGAAATAGTTTCTCTAA
Source organism: Chrysoperla carnea (assembly GCF_905475395.1). Taxonomy (NCBI): domain Eukaryota; kingdom Metazoa; phylum Arthropoda; class Insecta; order Neuroptera; family Chrysopidae; genus Chrysoperla; species Chrysoperla carnea. The sequence continues at coordinate 18,196,027 of NC_058339.1, forward strand.
TAGAAATAACACGAGTATATTGTTCAGTTAAAACCTTTTGACCCTTAGTTTATTTAATTTTGAACGTAATAAATTCTGTGATCTTGTATCTTGATTACAAAAGCATTTACAAAAGTTTGTGATACTCAAAAGAATTGCAAAGTTAAATTTAAAAATTATCTTTTTTTACCTGTTATATTATTATTATTGAAGGTGTACCAACATATTAAATTGCAAAAAGTGCAAAATTTATTCGTTAATTTTTTCAAAACAACCTGTTGAACTTTTAATGTGAGTTAAATAAACCAATAAAATTTCCGTGATTTCTACTTGTTTAGTTAATTAAAATAATCATACTTTAAAGAAGAGCCGAATAAAATTTTTTTATAAACGGAAATTATTGAAATGTGTTTAACTTTGCATGAAAAGCGAAGTGTGTGTAGTTTAATATTAGAAGATGGAACAATTTTACAAGGAAAATCATTTGGAGCCGCTGTTAATTCCGATGGTGAAGTCGGTAGGTTTTTATTCGATTATTTTTAGGTTATAAAAACATTTATTTAAACAATTGTATTGGAATACAATCAACACGTGGTAGAAAAATGATTATTGACTTCATGTTTTTTAAACTTGTACAACAGGTGTTATTTTTTGAAACTGATGAATAAATAAAAATAACAATTTTTAATACGCATTTACTTTATAAAAATTTATGTATTTAGAATTATAATGACATTTAAACTTACCAAATATTCAAATTACCGAAATATTTACTTAATCTTACCCAAATTCATGTTTACTTGTATCAGATGTCGAAATATTTCAATTCCTTACTAAATAAATTACTTATCCCGTCGCTATCGTACAAAATAAGTTTCAAAATGAGGATATGAAAGTTCTAAATTGTGCATTTATAGTATTGGAAAATTTTGCTTATTTTGCAATTTTAATATAATCTCGTTAATAATTTATTATCTAGAAATAAAAATTGTAATCTTTTATAAAATTTCAAATGCATTTTTATTCATGAAAATAGTATTTTTCCACTTCAAATGAACATTTTGACGAGTTCTATTAGGTACTCGGTTTTCCTCAAAATTATTATTTTGAGAAGATGAAATTAGTTAAGAGTTGTGTTGCTAAAGTTCGAAGCCGGGATACTAATAACCCTAATGATAACCCCTGAATAAAAAAAATCAAATAAAACTATTTGATAGCGTTTTGTTTATATTCCAAGCAAATTTCATCTTCAAATTAGGATCCTTGAACTTAATTTCTTAACAAAATTAAAAGGATGTGAAACCCAGGATTACAGGTGGGTAAAATTTTTCACTATGCTGTAAGATCTGATATAGCACTCACCACTCACTTCAAATCTTTCGCAGATACGAAGTGAGCACATCTTAATAAGCAATTTCATTTATCTGTTTCTAGTATTTCAAACGGGAATGGTCGGATACCCCGAATCACTAACGGATCCTTCATATCATTCCCAGCTATTAATTTTAACTTATCCACTAATCGGCAATTATGGAATTCCAAATGAACAAAAAGATGAACATGGTTTACCTTAGTAAGTAGTAAAATTTGAATTTCTCTCTGTACGTATCAAATTGGCGAGATTCCTTCAAAATGCTATTTAATCCTTAAATAATAAAAGGCTGGAATGAAGTTGATAAATGATGTACCTTTCCGACCCCTTAGAATAGGGAATAGGAAATAAACATAATTTTTCCAGTTCAATTTCACTCACTCTAATTTAAAAATTTGAATGAGTTTTAATCGAAATAGATTGGAAATTCCAATTAATCCTCGATTCATTTTCAAGACGATTGAATCGAACTTTTTTATTGGAGACTTTTTTTTGTGTGTTTAAAAATTTTGTTTGTCCAAAAAATTTAGTTTTTTACTTTTAGTTTTTCTTTTATATTATATTTTGTAAAATCCTTATTTGTTGAAATAAACGGGAATGATAATTATCGGACCAGTTTAGACTTTTGGTTGAAGGTATACCAATAATTTCATACGTGAATATATAATATATACCTTAAAATTTTAGCTGGTTTGAATCTAATCGAATATGGGCAGCCGGATTGGTTGTTGATGAATTATGTGAAGTCCCAAGCCATTGGAGACATTCGCAAACGTTAGATCAATGGATGAAAAACGAAGGTGTTCCCGGAATATCTGGAATTGACACACGTGCATTAACGAAAAAAATTCGTGAAAAGGGAACAATTCTTGGCCGAATTATTCAAGGTATACCAACAGATGCAGACTTAGGAAATTTCAAAGATCCCAATTCGAATAATTTGGTTGCATCAGTATCCATAAAGGTAATTATTAGAGTTTATATTTATAAAATTTGAAAATAATATAATTTTTTTTTCGCAGGAACCAAAAATTTATAATCCTAATGGTTTTCCTAAAATTTGTGCAATTGACTGTGGAATGAAATTTAATCAAATTCGATGTTTTCTTCAACGAAATGTTCGCCTTGAAGTAGTACCGTGGAATACATCATACGCTAAAGGGTTCAATTTCTTTGATTACGATGGAATTTTTATCAGTAACGGACCCGGAGATCCAAAAATGTGCAAAGAAACAGTCGAAAATTTAAAAATACTATTATCTGAAATGGATAAGAAAAAAGTTATTATCCCAATATTTGGAATTTGTTTAGGACATCAACTTTTATCTGTTGCTGCTGGATTTAATACTACCAAAATGAGGTTCGTAACCAAGAATTTTATGCATTTTTTTAAGTAAACATTGACATTTCAAGTTTAGGTATGGAAATCGTGGACATAATCAACCTTGTATCCACCATGGAACGAACCGATGTTATATGACTTCACAAAATCACGGATTTGCTGTTGACACTAAAACATTACCATCAGATTGGGAATCTTTATTTACAAATGCTAATGACAAAACTAATGAAGGAATTATTCACAAATCTAAACCCTATTTTAGTGTCCAGTTCCATCCTGAACATACAGCAGGTCCTACAGATTTAGAATGTTTGTTTGACGTATTCCTTGAAACTATAAAAATGAGTATTGAGAAGAAAGATTTTAGTCTTAAAAGTTACTTAAAAAATTGTTTAACTTATAAACCAAAAGAAATTTCAACATATGATAATCCAAAAAAAATACTCATCATCGGATCTGGTGGACTATCAATCGGCCAAGCCGGTGAATTTGATTACTCTGGCTCACAGGCTATCAAAGCTTTGAAGGAAGAGAATATACAAACAGTTTTAATAAATCCGAACATAGCCACTGTTCAAACATCGAAAGGTTTAGCTGATAAAGTATACTTTTTACCCTTAGTTCCAGAGTATGTCGAACAAGTTATTCGATCTGAAAGACCTGGTGGGGTTTTACTTACATTCGGTGGACAAACTGCTTTAAACTGTGGTGTTGAATTAGAAAAAGCAGGAGTATTTAAAAAGTATGGTTGCAAAATATTAGGAACTCCTATTCAATCAATTATAGAAACAGAAGACCGTAAAATGTTTGCAGAAAAAGTCAATGAAATTGGTGAGAAAGTCGCACCAAGTGCTGCGGTTTATTCTGTTGAAGAAGCTTTAGAAGCTGCTAATGTTATTGAATACCCTGTAATGGCTAGAGCTGCTTTTTCATTGGGTGGTTTAGGATCAGGATTTGCAAATAATAAAGAACAATTGAAATCTTTAGCAGTACAGGCTTTAGCACATTCTAATCAGTTAATTATAGATAAATCACTCAAAGGATGGAAAGAAGTTGAATACGAAGTAGTTAGGGATGCATTTGACAATTGCATAACTGTGTGTAATATGGAAAATGTAGATCCGTTAGGAATACATACTGGGGAATCGATTGTTGTTGCTCCTAGTCAAACTTTATCCAATCGTGAATATAATATGTTAAGAACTACTGCCATAAACGTTATCCGTCATTTCGGAGTAGTTGGTGAATGTAATATTCAATACGCTTTAAACCCACATTCAGAAGAGTATTATATTATTGAAGTAAATGCACGTTTATCAAGAAGTTCTGCTTTGGCAAGCAAAGCAACTGGTTATCCACTAGCTTACGTGGCTGCCAAATTGGCACTAGGAATTTCACTAGTTGATATAAAAAATTCAGTTACTGGTGAGACCACAGCTTGTTTTGAACCTAGTTTGGATTATTGTGTGGTAAAAATTCCTCGCTGGGATCTCAGTAAATTTGCCCGTGTCAGTACAAAAATAGGTAGTTCAATGAAAAGTGTTGGAGAAGCTATGGCAATTGGTAGAAAATTCGAAGAAGCATTTCAAAAAGCATTGAGAATGGTTGACGAAAATGTAATGGGTTTTGATCCACGTTTACAAAAAATTAATGAAGAAGATCTAAAAGAACCAACGGATAAACGAATGTTTGTACTTGCTGCTGCTTTAGATGCAAATTATTCTGTTGATTATTTGCATGAATTAACGAAAATTGATTGTTGGTTTTTACAAAAAATGAAAAATATTATTGATTTACATCAATTATTAGGAAAATTAGATCAACAATCTGTTTCCAGAGAAATATTATTACAAGCAAAACGTTATGGTTTTTCTGATAAACAAATAGCCAGTATTGTGAAAAGCACGGAACTTAGTATACGAAAACAAAGAGCAGAATCTGGAATATTACCATTTACAAAACAAATTGATACTGTTGCTGCAGAATGGCCAGCTACTACAAATTACTTATATTTAACCTACAATGCATCAACTCATGACATAGAATACCCTGGGGGATATACAATGGTTATTGGTTCTGGAGTTTATCGTATTGGTAGTTCGGTTGAATTTGATTGGTGTGCTGTCGGGTGTTTAAGAGAATTAAGAAATCTCAACAAGAAAACTATAATGGTTAATTATAATCCTGAAACTGTGAGCACAGATTACGATATGTGTGATCGTTTATATTTCGAAGAAATATCATTTGAAGTAGTTATGGATATTTATAATTTAGAAAATCCTGAAGGTGTAATATTATCAATGGGTGGTCAATTACCGAATAATATAGCCATGGATTTACATCGACAACAAGCAAGGATTTTAGGATCATCACCTGAATCTGTTGATGGTGCTGAAAATAGATTTAAATTTTCTCGTATGTTAGATCGTATTGGTATTATGCAACCAAGATGGAAAGAGTTAACTAATTTAGAATCGGCAATCAAATTTTGTGAAGAAGTTGGATATCCATGTTTAGTTAGACCTTCGTATGTTTTAAGTGGTGCCGCAATGAATGTTGCTCATTCCAATCAAGATTTGGAAACGTATTTGAATGCAGCTAGTGATGTTAGCAAAGAACATCCAGTTGTTATTTCTAAATTTTTATTGGAAGCGAAAGAAATTGATGTAGATGCAGTTGCTTGTGATGGAACCATATTATGTATGGCTGTATCAGAGCATGTAGAAAATGCTGGAGTACATTCTGGAGATGCAACTTTAGTAACCCCACCACAAGATATTAATAAAGAAACTTTGGCTAAAATAAGAGCTATCTGTAAAGCGATAGCTGCGTCACTGGAAGTAACAGGACCGTTTAATATGCAGTTAATAGCAAAGGTACTCTAAATTTATAGATTCTAAAAATGATTTTATTTCATTTTGATTAATAAATTGAAAAAAAAAATTTTAATTGACAGAATGTCAAATTTGTAATATTAAATAGTTAAAAATTATTTTATTTTGTAGGACAATGATCTGAAAGTAATCGAATGTAACGTTCGAGTATCTCGGTCATTCCCATTTGTGTCAAAAACATTGAATCATGATTTTGTGGCAATGGCAACACGAGTTATTGTCGGAGTTCCAGTTGAACCCGTTGACGTTCTTCATGGTTGTGGAAAAGTTGGCGTTAAAGTACCTCAGTTTTCATTTTCTCGTTTATCTGGAGCAGATTTCATGTTAGGTGTAGAAATGGCATCCACAGGTGAAGTTGCTTGCTTTGGTGAAGATCGTTATGAGGCGTATTTGAAAGCAATTATGAGCACTGGATTCAATATTCCAAAAAAATCTATTTTATTATCAATTGGTAGTTTTAAAGTAAATTAATTTTTATTTTAAAACCTTGGCAGAATTGGATTATTGTAAACATGCTTTATTTTTTTAGCATAAAATGGAATTATTACCAAGTATGAGATCTCTTAGGCATATGGGATTCAAATTATATGCTAGTATGGGAACGGCTGACTTCTACAACGAACATGGAGTTGATGTAAGTTTTCAGTCCTATTTATTTTTAAAAATGATGATCCTTTTTTGTTCGAGGGTAGTATGTAAAAAAAATTAAAGTAAAAAAATACTATATATCACAGATTATAATTTATTACATAAATAGATAGGCAACTCTACTGTACATAAAATGTTGTCCAAAAAGGCCCCTAGATTAAGGCACTTACAGTGAACTATTAAAAAAAAAATTGCGGGAATTAGGTACTATTGAAATAATTTTTAGAAGTTCTGCAATAGAGTTTAAATTTTTTCGGATTAACACAATAATATAAATAATCACAGTTATTAAATACACTCCAACACTTAGTTACTACATTTACAATTCAGTACATTCAAATTCTTCAGAATCTTCGCGGAGAATAATTGAATTTACGTTTGATCTTGTTTGCCCACTATTAGATCGTAATGTAATTCTTGAATCCAATTTGTTTGCAATAATAACATCATCATCTGGGCTACTTTCGTTTAAACATTTCGTATTGCCATAATTTAATCGACTTGAATATTCATCTTGTAGAGTAATAACTTCTTGCCTGGTGTTTTGTGGAATTAATGTCTTGTTTTGATTTTTCTGATCAGTCTCAATATTAATATTTTGCTGAATTTCATTCAAGTTTTCATTACTTTTTGAATTTAGATGAGTTAAATAGACGTCATTTTTCGTAGGGGCTTTTTGAAGGATGTCTTTTTCTGATTTATTTTCTATAACAATATCTTGATTATCTTCTTCCTTTCGTTTGTTGGAATTTAGAACAGCTAAGTAGTCATCGTTTAAGGTAATTTCTTCTTGGATTCTTTTTATTTTACTTAAAGTATCGGTTTTTGAGGATAATATTGAACTGTTGTTTGATTCGTTAAGAATTTCAAAATGTTTTTTATTATTCTCATCAATTTTTTGATTAATTTCATTGAACTTTTCGTTAATACTTGAATTTGGATGTTCGTCTTTTGGTGCAACATTTTTTCGAGGAAGTTTCCGCCTCGAATTATTTTCAATATCTTGATAAACTTCTGTACGCTTGTTATAATTTAGACGAGCTAAATAGTCATCGCTTACAGCTATTTCTTCTTGGTTTTTATTAATTTCATTTACCGTGGGATTTTTTGATAATGATATTGAACTTTTAGTACTATTTGTTTTATTTGGTTCCTTATTTAAGTCAGAGATTCCTAAATTATTCTGATTTGAATTATTTTCGATTTCATTAACACTATTTTTACTCCCAGAATTTAAACGCGTTATATAGTCATCATTTAAAATAATTTCATCGTGCACGCTTTTAGTTTTTTCTGCGATATTCATTTTTGAAACATCCTTTTTATTTTTACCAGATTCTTCATTATCATCAAATTTTAAAGTATCTGAATTATTCTCATTTGAAGTAACTTGTTTTTTATTTGAAGAATGTACATCAACTTGTACTATTAATACATTTTCAAATGACTTTTCTTCTGATATTTTTCTATTTTGATCGATATCAATTTTATTATGTTTTCCTATTTCAGTTTGACTTTCAACCGCTGTATCTTTTATTTGCTCTTCTTCTCGTGTATTGAAATGATGTTTTTGTTTCAATTTTTCGTAATTTTCAATTTCTGTTAATTTTGATTTTTCAAGTATTTCATCCACATTAACATAATTGGAACTGGTCGTTGATGCTTTTGGTTCATTAATAATACCTGTATTTTTTATATTTCGATAACTTTGTGATTGACCTTTTCTAGACGGTAACTTCGGTACATTTTCCTCTTGAGCAAGAGTTATTTTTAATAATTCTTCAACTTTAGAAATGTGCGAAAAATATTCAATGCTATCTTCTTGTCCCGATGGCATTTCATTTAGTAATGTATTTAAATTTTTTGCTTGTTGTAAATACATAAGTCCTTGGTGCGGATTATTGAATTCATTACTTTTTCTTGCCATTTCAATAAAGTGTTCAACAAATAGTTTCAAAACGAACATTTGTTGCATCGTATCCATTACACGTACTGGTTGAGTCTATGAAGAAAATTGTTATTAATACGAAATGTAGTTTAATTAATTAATTAAGGACCTATTTTAGGCCATTTACAAACTTGTATTGGGAACCGATATTTGTAACGTGCAACATGATTGTCACAAACGTGAATTAAGAACGTTTTATAGATATTGATGTGACGTTAAAATTCCTTCGAATCAATAATAGAAACGAGTATAAATATTTTCACCGACCTTTTGTAGTATTATTTCCATAAGTTATTGTAAATAGTAAATGAACAAATTAAAATTTGACAAACAAAATATATTTCCTTATGTCCAGACTACATGAGGCAGGTTTTTCAAGCCAGAGCATTAACATTAACAAGAGTTTAATTTCCGTAAGATTTTTGACGTGCAGAATCTGAATCTGAGGAAATTATTGTCTGTCAAATTCAAATGATAATGATATTGTCCACGCTTAGAGACTAATTTAGATGTTTTGCCGTTCTAGACTGGCTTTGACCATGCCGCTCTAGCAATGTAAATTTTTCACCTATACCTGAATTTAATTTTTTTAGAATGTCTAGTATTTGTGTCAAAAATGTTAAAATGAAAATATCATGTTGAATAACGTACCTCTGTATTAATTGAATCGCTAGAAATACGACGTTTACGTTCTTTTTTTTTCTTTTCAATTTCTTTCTCCTCCATTCGTTCACGATAGGCATCTCTGAACCATCTTTGTTCAGGGTCAAGTTCATCCCCCGATGAGCTTGATTCATCTAACTCTGTATTTGTCATTGCTAATATTGGGTTAATCATCTGGAGAATATTATTATTACTCGATGTTAAAATTGTATATAATCTCTTGTAGTCTAACATTGGGTAAAAAGAATCCTTCCTATATTTTAAATTTCGCAACGCTCTTAATGTATACATCACTGGATTTTCTAAGATATCAAGTATTTTTCGATGTGCAATCATTAATCGATTTTCCGGAATATTTTCAAACAAATTTCGTGTTGGAATAAAGTAATCCGGCAATTCACGATAGGCTAAATGCCTTTGTAAATTTCTTAAAAATACTATCATTTTTTCACCCAAACGGTTCTCAGGCCATCGTACATAATCTCGTTCGCATTCCCAAAATAAGTGTGTTCTTATATGATCAGCAGTCAAACCTAATTTATTATCTTTGGATTCAATGAAACTCTTAAAATAAGTTAGTGTTATCAAATAACATCGAACTTGTGCATGATGTAAATGTGATTCTAAAAATCGTTCAGCCACTGGAAATTGTAATCGCCACTGTAAGTCTCGATTAATATTTTCACCCCGCTTGGGATAAAATCCAATTGGATAAATATAGCTAGGGAATGATTTCACTCGACTTATCATTCCTGGTGTTGGCCAACAATATGCTGTTTGTGTTTTTGCATCTTGAATTACTGGACGAGTGCGTAAACTCCATTCGAAAGCTTCATCTGGCCACGAACTTGTTACTGTTGGTATCACTTCATAATTAGTAACATGTTTAGTTTCTTTATCAATCACATCTATGTAAATTATTGCACTTTGCATCACTGCGAATTGGATATGTTTTTGGGTAAATCCTAATTTTTTTCCAATGTATTGAGGAAACGTATCACCAAAATAATCATGAAAAGCTATTGAATTTAAATAAACAATCTTGTTGTAAAGTTTATGCTTTTGACGTAACATCATTTGACGACGAAATTCATTTTTATCTGGATATTTTTCACGAAGTTTTCGTTTTTCTTCTTCTTCTTCAATTTTATCACGATACACTTTTACTTGAACTGAGGTTATACAGTTACTTGGCAATCGGATGATATTAGTAAGTGAGGATGATGTTTTTCCACTATCCGTGGTATCAATCTTAACTTGTTTTAATGGTTTTGCTGTATAATGGTTGGTTATTGTGCTATATCCATAGTCTGATTCTTCAGGTATGTTTTGTATTATCATTTGTTGTTTTGAAAGACTTAATTGCCTTATTAAAGGTTGTTTTTCATTTGGTAATGGGATCGGGGAATCTACAAAAACGTCATCATTTAAGTTACTCTCATTTCCATCTACGTCATCAAAATTATTCTCTTCATTTACGATTTCGTCAGAATTGTCATCAATTTTAATTATCTCTTTCTTTTCTATTATTTTTTCAGGATTATTTGGATTACTCATTTTACGTTTTACTTCAATCTCTTTCAATTTTAACTGCACGTATCCTCTTAATTCAGTACCTTCAATAACACATTTATAGATCGGCCCATCTAATGCACTACTATATTCTGCAGTTTCACTTGGATTACGTACCTCAATATTATCATATGCTACTAATATTCGTTGTCTATGCAATGTTTCGGTATAATATTTCGCAGCACCATGTTTGGGTTGAAAACAGACGTTTGTGTCAATTAATTCATGTAAAGTGTCTGGCATTAAGCAATGTTTTTGTTCTTTACTTAGATCAGTATTAATTTTATTTTCTTTGCTTGATATGTTGCTCATTCTTAAATCGGCTATATCTCTGCAAAAATTAAAGAAAGGACCCTGTGATAAGGCGGTTGTCATAAAAACGGAGGTTAAACCCCCCTTTATTATTATTATTAAATATGTGAAGTCACTTTCGAATTCAAGGAGAATCGAATGATATCTTATTTATTAAAAACCATCAAACCTTTTAGGCAACAGAATGAGACGAAGAAAGAGAAACACAAACATATGTAAATACGTACAAACAATAAACATACATTTAAAATCAACAATCAATCATACTTACTTTTCATAATTATTAAAAAATTGTATCGATAACAATAAATTATTCAAAATAAATGTTGGTGCATCATGGTATAATTGTCGTCGCATTTTTGCTAAATTATTATCTTCTGTTTTTTGCGTATTAGATGGTATAATCGGTGGTAAATTTTGTGGCATCTCAGGTGTTTTTTTAAATTTATTTTTCGAACCAAAAATCCCCATTTTATTTCACTGTTGTATATCCCAAAAAGGTTTTGTTTCACTAGGTCAAACTAGTCATTCTAAATGAAAGTTTTGCACTGTATGATTTAATAAAAATGGTATTTTCGTTTTAAGTATGTATTTTATTGATAGGATAGTATTAGTGATATCTAATTTTTTATCTGTTTTAATCAATTTTTATAATCAAGTGTAGTGTGTACTCAAACACTTGTCCTTTATGATGTTCGTTAGAATTATTTTATATTACTAAGTATTAGGGTATTTACGTGGCTATTATCGACTCATTTAAACCTTATTCTTAAGAATTTTTAAAACAAAATCAGGTGTGGAACACTTAAACAACCTCCATATACATATGTGTACAATTTTTGAAACTTGTTGTAAGTCTTCATAAATAACACTCGTTGAATTGATACAAGAAAATTACAAATGATTCGCCAGGTTTTTAAGTCTGGCAGCTACAAAACTATAATGCATTTTGTTTATACTAATAATCAATTAGCTATCCCTTCTAAGTTAATTGACATCTTAAACCTAAGCAGTGATGGAACTTTTTGATCTCTCGGAAGTTTCAACGCAAAGGTCGGAAGAAAAAAAGGAGAAAACACAGTTCATTGCTATCTTAATTCTGCTGGAACTAATACACAATGAATTTTTTATAATGAGAAGCGACATAATTTCTAAATATCCATGCCAAAATTAGCAATTGCTGCCCAACTTGGTCCCATATAAGCCACGAGCCCCAGTGCACAAACTTCCGATAAAAATTTCCTGATGAAGGTACTTAACTATATGGAGGAAAGTGTTAAGGTTTTACTATTTTCTGGATTTGTACCTCGAATATTTCGTATGTACATAATAGTAATTAAGTCTATGTTACATCCATACTTGCACATGGATGTAACATAGATAAAATTTTACCAAATTCTAAAATGTGAATTTTAATCTCAAAAATAAAACCGTTTTAAAACCGCAAAAGTTTTATAATTGATTTCATTAATGAAGAACAAAATATTTTCACTGTTTTATTTGGAAAATAGAATTTGGGTCAATTTTTATAAAACTTAAATCGATAGAGCTACGATTGTCTTGGTAAATGTAGCAAATTTATGCAATTTTCGTGCGCATATAACTCCAAAAATAATTATCCCAACATAAGAAAATTTGGCATTCATAATCTGAACATAAAAACGCAGGGTAAAACACAGTCTTTTTCTGTGGAAGAACTGTCGTTTTCGTGTTCAGATTTGGGAATACATATTTTGCTTTAAATTCCAATTCAAGTACACAATTTAAAAAATGTAAAAATATTTCCGTTTCTTCAAATTTCACAGAGATAAAATTAAGTTAATTAAAGTCTTTAATAGATATTATCATCGAGTTATATAGAATTAATTTTTTTAAAGAATTACTAAAAAATATAATATGATATTTAAAACAATAATTTATTTTACTAATTTTTTAACAATAATTTTCATAAAATTAAAAGATTATCAAGTAAGATTAAAATTTTCATAAAATACGACATAATATTAAATAATGGAACTGTTCACAAAATTTTATATTAATAAGTGAATGTTTTTATTTACTCACCTGCACAGAATATGCGAAATATCTGCGAAAAATGATCCCATACAGCTTAATCGAATGTGTGTACATTCAAATTTATGAAAATTTAGCTCAAAAATCATTATCATCACCTACCGCTTTGTTGCGAGTATGGAATGGATGGGAAAAAATTTTGCATTTATTTTTACGATCTTAAAAAGTGTAGGAAGAAGCTATGCTAAACTTGTTATTTTTTCAAGGTAAAGCGTTATTCAGCGTTGTTATACGATCGCTTTTTGATCGAGTTTTTAATTGTCAAAGCGAAATTGATACTTTTGATTTGAAACTACTGTATCTTCTAGAATAAAGAGTCTTTTACGACTCTCTGACTGACCTTAATATTTCTAAAAAAAATCTTTTTTTTCTTTAAAAGAAATTGAGTACATTTTATTCACTTTTTATAGAAAAAATTTTAAACTAGTTACTTCTCTCTAATGCATGAAATCATAAAAAAACTTGCTGCTGAAGCTCTTTGTTGAATAATGTTAATAATTTATAACTTCCATAAACAGTTATCAGAGAAATATTTGATCCAAACCAACGAAAAAACTATGAAGTTTTTTCGTTCAATATTTATTTGAACAATTTTTTATTTCAGGTTGAATCGGTGCAATGGACATTCGAAAAAATCGATGATAGTGCTAGCCAAGGTGAATTAAAGCATCTAGCCGAGTTTTTATCGAATAAAAAATTTGATATGGTTATTAATTTACCTATGCGAAATGGCGGAGCACGACGTGTTTCAACATTTATGACTCATGGCTATCGAACACGACGATTAGCTATTGATTATTCTATACCTTTAATTACTGACGTAAAATGTACAAAACTTTTAGTTGAGGTAATCAATTTTAATTATACCTTTTATTTTAAAGTATTATTAATTTCTAACTAACTCTAAATATTTTTAAAAGGCTATAAGGAAGATAGGATTTGCAAAATCACCACCAATGAAAACTCACACAGACTGTGTTACTTCGCGCGAAGTCATAAAACTGCCTGGATTTATTGATGTGCATGTTCATGTCCGCGAACCTGGTGCTGAACATAAAGAAGATTATGCTTCTTGTACAGCGGCTGCTTTATCTGGAGGTGTTACACTTATATGTGCAATGCCAAATACTAATCCAGCTATTGTCGATCATGAAAGTTTTGATTTAGTTCAAAAACGGGCTCATGCAGGAGCTCGATGTGATTATGCAATTTTTGTTGGAGCATCATCCACAAATTTTAATACCATACCCGAATTAGCACAGCATGCAGCTGGTTTGAAAATGTATTTAAATGAAACGTATACCACTCTGAAATTAGATGACTTAGGCATTTGGCTAAAACATTTTACTAACTGGCCAAAATGGGCACCTCTATGTGTTCATGCTGAAAGTCAAACAACAGCAGCTGCTTTACTTTTAGCCACATTTCATAATCGTCCTATACACGTTTGTCACGTTGCTCGTAAAGAAGAGATTCAAATTATTAAAGCCGCAAAAGAAAAAGGATTGAAAGTAACTTGCGAAGTGTGTCCACATCATTTATTCTTATCAACTGATGACATTGAAAAAATTGGTATAAAACAATCTAGTGTGAGGCCAGTTTTGGGAACTCCAGAAGACGTAGAAGCATTATGGGCTAATCTTGATATCATAGATTGTTTTTCAACAGATCATGCTCCGCATACAGTTGAAGAAAAATCTGGAGAAAAAGCTCCACCTGGTTTTCCAGGCGTTGAAACTATACTTCCATTATTACTAAATGCAGTTCATGAAGGGAAGTTAACACTAGAGGATCTTATCGATAAATTTCACAGAAACCCTAGGAAAATATTTAATTTACCTGAGCAACCGAACACTTATGTTGAAGTGGATATGGATGAAGAATGGATTATTCCAGAAGCTATGCCATTTAGTAAATCAAGATGGACTCCATTTGCTGGGAAAAAAATTCGTGGGGCTGTACAACGCGTAGTTTTAAGAGGTGAAATTGCCTATGTCGATGGTCAAATATTAGTTCCACCGGGATACGGACAAGATGTACGTAAATGGTCAAATAAAAAAATATATACTACACCAGAAAAAAGAGTTAGACATAAAAGTATTGGAGAAGATGATCTCCGGTTATCTGCTGGAAATTTACCAGATAGTCGTCCTTCTTCAGCATTAGATTTTCATACATTTTCTGAAAAGATATTTGAAGAGCAGCCTGATAGACAAACAAATGAAATATTTTCAAATCTACTTTCGGAAAGACCAAAGTCTGCTGTTCACTTCTCTAGAGAATTTAATGTTGATTCTAGAGATTTTATGCGAAGTGGTGGATATCGTAGTACTTCACCTATTCCTTTCGCAAATTTACTTCGATACAAAAGTGAAAGCAATCCAAAATTAGCAATTGAACCGATTGTCCATCATACAGCTAATTTTGATCTGACCGGAAAACATATTTTAAGTGTAGATATGTTTTCAAAAGAGCAATTGAATGATATATTTAATTTGGCGGAATCATTTCGGAATTATGTAACAAAAGATCGCCCATTAGATCATATTCTAAAAGGCAAAATAATGGCTTCTGTATTTTATGAAGTTAGTACACGTACCAGTTGCAGTTTTTCAGCGGCAATGCAACGTCTTGGTGGTCGAGTTATTGATATGAATGAATCAAGTTCATCAACGAAGAAAGGTGAAACACTGGAGGATTCAATATCAGTTATGGCTGGATATGCAGATGTAGTTGTTTTAAGGCATCCACAGCCTGGTGCTGTAGGGGTAAGTAATAAATATAATATTCCACAAAAAAATGACGATAACCCGGTACCATTCGGGTTCAAGTTTTGTTTTTTCTTTTTCTGTTAAATTGGAGTCCGCGTCATTAATAACAGTTGTAAAAGGAAACATATTACTCATTTTTATGAGTGTGTCATTTTTTTTTATGAGTGTGTCAAAATAAATCAACGTCTATTTTGTAAACATAATTCAATTTATTTTTCAGAAAGCTGCGCAGCATTGTCGTAAACCTTTAATTAATGCTGGTGATGGTGTAGGCGAACATCCTACGCAAGCTCTACTAGATATTTTTACCATTCGAGAAGAAATTGGTACTGTTAATGGTTTAACGATAACATTAGTTGGTGATTTAAAGAACGGCCGAACAGTACATTCGTTGGCACGCTTATTAACTTTATATAATGTACAATTGAATTACGTTAGTCCTGCTGGTCTGGGTATGCCTCATCACATTATGAAGTATGTAGCATCGAAAGGAATTCAACAACAGGAATATAATAGTCTGGAACAAGTATTACCTGATTCAGATGTTCTCTATATGACTAGAATCCAACGTGAACGTTTTAATACTCAAGAAGAATATGATAAGGTAGGTTGATTGAAGTTTTTTTTTGCTACTGATGTTCTTAATCCAAATTCAGAATTTAACCATTGTTTTGAGGAAAATCTGAGTAGAGAGAATACTTGAAGGGGAAATGCTTAATATGTATGTGTCTTTGAAAGTATTTATTACTCAAATGTCCAGCTATAACTTAATGAAAATAGTCCTTCGTAAAAGTCTCTATTTAACTTTGTACCGTTGAATTAATAAACAATTTTTTTTAAAGGCTTGTGGTCACTTTATTGTTACACCTCAATTAATGACACGTGCGAAAAGAAAAATGGTTGTAATGCATCCGTTACCAAGAGTGTTTGAAATTAGTGCTGAATTTGATACAGATCCACGTGCGGCATATTTCCGTCAAGCTGAATGTGGAATGTATGTTCGAATGGCTTTATTAGCGATGGTGCTTGGAAAATGTTAAACTTTTTACATTCCATTTATTGATATTATCAAATCAAATATTATATGAAATATTTAAATTTGCATTTATTTTAAATTTTTATTATAGAATTTCAATTTGTTTTTAATAGCAACCATTTATATTTTTAGAATTTAAAATAAAAAATTTATGCTTCTAGTTTCAGTTCTCTATTATTCTTCTATAGAAATAAAATAGTCAAAGATCCGATATTAGAAAAATATACTATCATATGTTAATTGAGGAAAATAGCATTGAATGGGTTTATTAAAAGATAAACAATTTAGGACTGTTATCAAGGGTAAGGCTCCAGGTAAAAAGCAATGGGACCGGGCGCGAGGGGAGTCTTTAATGGTAAATCCTATACAGTAGATTTAATATGTGTTTTATAATTCTAAAAGAGCAACGGAATCCGTAAAATAAGTAAAAAAAAAATAAATTATGAGACTTTTATTTTGTAAATATTTTTAATATAAAAATATTTTCTCTCTTATAACTAATACAATTTTTTTAAAATATAAATTATACAATTAATTATTCAAAAGAGTTCGTAAAATTCAAATTAAATTTAGTCAATGTGATGTAAATTGAATTCAAAAAATTCAATTTCTATATAAAATTATTTTCAGAAAATTATTTCAAAACTATTTATTAATTAAGCTACTAATTCACGAACTCAATTTTAATTTAATTACAAATTTGAAATTTCAATGTTCTTTTATTAATTTGCAACAGAGTAATTTGAGATTAAACCAAAGCTTTAAAATAATATGGAGATATGGAGAAAGTATAATATTTCAAATGCAAAAAAAAAGTACAAATATAATTTTTTTTAATTAACAGCCCTGACAATATCACAATATTGTTATCTTAAAAATGAGTTTAGAATTTGTAATCGTTCCGTGTATTTACATATTTTAATATTCTAACAATTAAATTTACAATATACAATTTACGTTTTTAATAACTCAAATTATCACAATTTTAATTTATCACAAAAATTATGATTTAGTTTAATTGTGGCCTATATTATATTATGGATGAGCAATTTTCAAAATGAAGTAGTTGATCATTCCCAAAATTATTTTTGTTCATTCAATGTTTGATAATGTAGCAATTTTTCTAGTCAATTAAGCTCACCCTTCTCTTTTTCATTACAAAATGCCAACAGAGTTGGTAAGGTTGTATACATAAATTTCAATCACCTACTTATTAAATAATACGAAAATTAATTTTCTAATTTGAACTACTTCTTTAGTTCTTCAAGTGCTTGTTTGGTGTTTAAGTGTATGGCGCTTTTATTTTCTTCATCCAGGAAATTCTCTTATTTACTTACTTCATTTTCAGCTTCATTGCTGAGAGTAATTGATTTTCACTCTCAAAATTTTATCAATAATATAATTAATTAAACGTTAATTAAATACTAGATGATATAATCTCATATTCATGACTAGTTTATATCCGCTGTGGGAGAAGTAATTACAATTGCAGCTGGTGTTGTTGATGCATTTTCATTATCCATTTGATTAGCTATTGAATCCGTATCATTATCTACATTTCTTCGTAAAAATTTGGGTATTCTTAAACGTAAACTTCGCCTTGGCTCACCGTCTCGATTTAAAGTTCTGAAACAAAATATTTTATTTAAATTATATATTAATCTTAAATGTCCTCTTCAGGGACATTGATAATTGAATTTTTCTGAACCGTTTTTTTAAATATCTATAATAGCTTTCAGGTAAATTACCTTTTTTATTTCAAAAAGATAATTTAAAAAGATTGAAAAAGTATCATCTACATGCGAAACATAAATTACAAACATAATTGATAGTAAAATATATACATACTGATGTCTACAATCGATAAATATCGCCATTCCAAATAAACCAACAATTGCAAAAAGAATTCCAACAACTAATACTGCGACAGTTGCTATACCAGCTGCATCATGTGCTGGTAGAGGAGTAGCTCCTGGTGCGCTTGTAGATTTTTCAAATATATCTATAACAAAAAAAAGGGCAAATATAAAATGTGCATAAAAATTACTACAGGAATGGAAATGCTTCAAAGAAACGGTTTAAGAGAGATCAAGAAATTGTAATTTTTAAATAGGACAGCGAAATGGGTTTCAGACCTCCGAACAATTATCGGCACAGCCGAATAGACCTTCCACAGCGAATAGACATTCGCACAGTTCGTCTGAGAGAGCGCTCTTTTTAACCTTATGACTACTGGGCTTTTCAAATTTTTTTACACTACATGATAACTTTTGTCCCAAATGCGGGACATTAATTTTTAAAATGACTTTTTTTCGGTTATACCATCTTGTTTTGATTTCTGTAAGCTCTATTACAGAAATAAACCTTTTTTTAAGTAAAATATGTCATTATCATCTCATTTATGGTATTACAACAATAAAATAATTGCATGTTTAAACAAGTGTTTGTTGTGTCATTCAAAGTGTGTTATTCATATAAGTGATTAAAGCGTTTTTTCGAAGGAAATCTGACGAGTTTCGTGAAAATTTTCATAAAATTGATTTTTCAAATTATTAAAATAAAAACTATTAAAAAAAAAAATTAGAATTTTTTTATAATATTGTGATTAGAAAGGTTTTAAAATTAATGTCCCATATACTGGACAAAGTGAATCATCGGTTGTAAATAAAAAACATGTACGTATTTTATGTATATCAATATTTTTGAATTTATATCTAAAAATTTATGTTTCATCTAATAATTTGTTGATTATTTTTGGCAGAAAAATGGCCAGAAAACCTTTAAGCTCCAACGATATTCTCCAAATGTTGGAATCAGGCAATGTATCTGACATAGATTTATCGGAGGATGATGAAGAAGATCTCATTGAAATAGCAGATGACTCTTTAATTTTTAACGACCCTGCATTAATTGGTAGAAGAGAAAATTTTGTAAGAGTAGGGGCGGATGTGATTCATAATAATCAGACCGAATTGCCTGAAGATTTAATTTTTGAAGAAAGTGACGATGAAAGTTCTAAAGAAAATATAGATACTTCGAACAAGCAAATTTCTACAAAAGCAGCTAAAATAAAAATACAGTGGAAAAAAGCTGAATTTCAAATAAAAAAACTGGACGCATGGGACAATAGTTTCGAATGCGAAGAAGTTGGGTCTCCAATTTCGTATTTTAATAAATACTTGCCCGCTGAATATTTTTCGGAAATCGCCCAATATACAAATATGTATGCCTTGCAGCTAGATAAGAAGGGGTTCAAACCTTGCAAAGAGCAAGAAATAAAAATTTTATTCGCGTTGCACATGATGATCTTTTGAAAAAAACTGTTTCAAAAGTTTTCACTTAAATAAATAATTTTCATTTTCGTTTATTATTTTTGTTTTGTTTCGTATACTTTTTTTATAAATATTTTTGTATTTTCCCTGTAATTATTTTGAATTTTATAAGAATAAAAAATTTATTTTAGAACATATTTAAATAAATATATACAATCATTTAACAACCATAGACAACCAATGTCCCAAATATGGGACATTTTGAAACATGATAAGTAAATCATTTTTTTTTAAATTTTACGTTATATATCCCTTATTTAAACTAATAAAATTAAATTTTAACAAAAAAAAAATTTTTTTTTCATTAGACAAAAATTTGGTACTCTGGGCACCATAAATTTTTTTGTCCCATATACGGGACACCAGTAGTCAAAAGGTTAAGTAGTTTGTTTGCGAACTACACAAACCTACTAATTTAATTATACACTGTCTGTAGGTTTTATACCATGTATATGAAATATACACAGTATATTAACTTTAGTCCCAAGTTTGTACGCTTAAAAACATTGATGCTACGATAAAAATTTTGGTATAGGTGTTTATAGAATCACCTAATTAGTCCATTTCCGTATGTCTGTCTGTCTGTCTGTCGTCTGTCCGCCTGTCATCACGATTACTCAAAAACGAAAATAGATATCAAGCTGAAATTTTTATTTTGTGCTTAAGACGTAAAAAGTGAGGTCGAGTTCGTAAATTAGCAACATAGGTTAATTGAGTCTTGGGTCCGTAGGACCCATCTTGTAAACCGTTAGAGATTGACAAATGTTTAAATGTAAAAAATGTTCCTTATAAATAACTTTTGTTTGAAACATTTTCTTGTAAACATCACTGTTTACCCACGAGGGCGCTAATTAGGTGAAAATTTTGTAGTATGTATTAATATGGGAATATCAGTTAAGTGTGGGTGGCTATTTAAGAGTGGAAAGGTTTCTTTATTTACGTGACGTCAAAAAACAAACGATTGCGTCATCAAAACTGTCTATACATGGTATTTCAACAATTAACTCGGTCAATTGTTTGTTTTCACTTGTTTAAGTATATTATTTTGTTATTTCATTGCCTATCATTTATTGTTTACCGAGTTAATCAATTAATTACTAAAATTAAAATTTATTTGTATGATTTTATAAAATAAACATCACAATACAAAAATTATTATTATTAAATTAGACGTGCTCAATAATATTTATTATTTTTAATAATATTAATAATTTTTCACAAATATAGTAATTTTGTTATTTATTTATTTAAACTAATTATTAACTAAAATAATACATATCAAAATAATTCATTGTTATTGTTTAATAAAATCAAATTAAAAACGGATGTTTATACAATTTATGTATTTGACAAAAAATTATACTCTCAAGTAGCTTAAAACGGATATGGGAGGATTTTCGTAAAAATAAACTTTTTGTCCTGAAGTTTACCTTGAATTTGATTTTTTTAGGTAGTTTGATGATATGTTATATAAAAATCATACAATTGTTGTAATTAAGGATTGTGTTTATATTATTAAAAATTAACTATAATTATATGATAAATAATTCGTCAAGGTTGTATTTTTGTACCTATGTGGATCATTAGGTAATATATTTTATATAATAGGTAAATTTGATAAAATTTAATGAAAACCGTTTTTAATAATTAACAGAAATTTTTCAAGTTTTTAACGTTAACAGAACAGCTTTACGAACAAACTTTTATAAACTCTAAGATAATATTTCAAATATTTTCCGTTGAAAATTGAAATCGTAATAAAAGTTTTATTCTATAATTAAGTTTTTGTTCTAAGCTTGAAATAACTGCGATTGATAAGAAAAACGATTTCTTATATGTCATAACTGTTATATATTTGTTGATTTGTAGAATTGAAGCGAAAAAAAACTGTCTTTAATTCAATGATTTGATCATCTGTGTTGCTATTCTTCTATGAGAATGAAAATTGTATATGCTATATGGTGAGTAAACCGAGTTTAAAGGAAGTAATGCAAATGGGTGGGTGGAGGGGTGTGAGAAGGTTTGGTGAAGGGATTTGTTTATCTGCTTGCTTATACGAATGGGTATCTTTGTGCTCTGGAAATGAACATTGGTTACTTTGTTTTCTGACAATCAACAACTTAAAAGGTGAAGAGCAACATACAGCTTTTTAAAAAAAAATATTACTCTTCTGAACTTCTAACGGAATTGGAACTTCGTTTCAAGTTAAAAATATTATTTCTCATTAAAAGTTTCAAAACATTTTCAATCGGAAGAGAAACAATTTGTCCAAACAAATGCTGCTGGTTAAATAAAGTTTATTATAATTAATATTAATATTTTATACAATAATTTAAATAAATAATTTCTTTTTCGGAAGTATAGTCTAGACTTCTAGAGACGAAGAATCTAGAGGTTTTTGTTCAAAGCGTTTTTTATTTTCTATTATCATTAATGAAAATGTAGATATATCTCTTCCAGACATAAATAAAACTAACAATTCGAAAAAAAATAACGTGACCGGAAAACAAATATTTGAATAGTCTCATTATTTTGGAAAGTGTCGCATCGGTTTCAAGGTATATTTATTTATGCATTTATTTAAGAAGATATATGCATAAATAAACAATAGGATGGAATTTTTAAAATTAAAAAACATATGTACAAACAATATGTTTTCAGTAATATCTCAGAAAATATTTTGCATTTCAGGTTAAAATATGCAAATACAAAAATGTGAGCGAAATAAAAATCATCGGAAATATCATCATTTCCCATTAAAATATTTAATTTGAATAATAAAGATAATTAAAATATGTCGGTATTCAAAACATACAGGTGACTTGTCTCATTATTCACTTTCGCAATCTTTATAAATTTTCCTAGGCACATGTTCGTAGTGACGTAACTAGGCGAGTGCAACAAGTGCACTTTTTGACCGCCATTGAAAAATTTGTAAACTTTTAAAAACGAATTTCATAATTTAAATACGATAATAATTATATATCTTAAACTATTGAGCTCCCCCTACCGTTGTTTAAGGTTAGGTACGTATGAGCCCAGTGACTGAAGTACCTACGTTTTGCTCCTGCTTCCCTTTTGACCCCTGTATAGGGGAGTATGAACTGGGAATACTATATTAGCATACATTATATTATATCTTAGGGTTGTAAATATTGTATTTCGAGTGTAGCTAGAACCGATACCATTAGCCATGGCAAAGATCACCATGACATCCCCCACTCCTCATTGATCTCTTTTTGAGGGTCTAAATTTCAATACATACCTATATACATAGCTGTTTTGAAATTTGTAAATAAACAAGTGAAATCAAAGAAATAACTGAGTTAATTGCTGAAATACCATGGCGAGACAGTGTTGACACCACACGACTGTGGTGTCACACATACATTACTGATATTCCCATGTAATACATAGTATAATGTTCTAATCTAATTTGCAACCTCGCGGGTAATCAGTGATGTTTACGAAAAAATGTTTGAACCAAAAGTTCCTAATTTTTTTATAAGGAATATTTTTTATATTTAAACTTTTGTTCTATTTCTAACGGTTTACAAGACCCAATTGACCTGTATTGCTCATTTACGAACTCAATATTACTTTTTATGTCCTGAGCACGCTATAAATTTTAGGTTGAAATCTCTTTTAGTTTTTGAGTTATGATGTTAACGAATGGACTGACAACCGGAAATGGACTACTTATTTGATTTTATGAACACCTATACCAAAATTTTGTTCGTAGCATCAATATTTTTAAGCGTTACAAACTTGGGACTAAACTTAGAATACCTTGATATATTTCATATATAGGTATAAAAATATAAAAGGCTTAGATTTATAAATCGGGTACCCAATTTTCACAGATTGTTTTTGAAAATATAAAATGTCATGCAATTATTTTAAATGAGCCGAGTCGCCGGTATTTTTTGAATGCCGATATACATATTTTCGTTATTGTTATCCAAATAAATTATTTAAATTACGAATTTTCAAGGTTCAAAAAAAATTTGTTTTTTTGCAACAAAATAATCATTAGTATTTATTAACTTTAAATCACCTTGGTATTATTATTTCTTTGTTATAGTAAGTGAAAAAAACGTTAATATTTCATGCGCGTGTCTACAGGGAGAGGAAAATCGGGGTAATTATCCCACATCCAAAGTAAAAAGTAACTTGCAGGCCCTTACCCATCTAAGAAAATTGGATAGTCAATGGTTGGATTAAAAAATAAAGACTCCTAATAAAGTAAACAAAAAGTCCAAAGTCCAAAACTAGTAGACAATGATTTAAAAAATTTTCCTCCGACAACAAATTTTCTGAACCCGCGCTTATATTTATATGTAATTGCATTATTTGTTTAAGATTAGCAATACCTAATAAAAATACAATTAATAAATTATCATTTTCGGTATTAACATAACGAAATGTACCTACTGCAAAAATTCAATAAACTGCCTGAATTGTAATGAGCAGCATACACGATCAAGCCATTTTTGTTACTACTTATATATAACAATCTGTTTCCAGAAACATGGGCCAAAAACAATTTGGACGAAATAAAAAGGGTTCATAACAAAAATGACTTTTTTCGTTAAATGTCAAAAAATTATTTTTCTGAAGCAGCAAGATTTGCAATAAAAAAACGGCGCTAGCCATCTATTTAGAAATCAAGAAAATTGACAAAGCTCGTTTTTGTTCCCCAAACGAGGCGTATCAAGCATTCATTCGCTTTGACTCCAATGACCTACTAGATTTTCGGATATAGCAAATTAGAACTACTTAAGCTATAAGTCCAATAATAATCAGTTTCTACATTCGAAAAACAAGAAAACAAGCTTCGTCGTCAAGTCGTAGTCCATCTTCTATTACGTCAGATATCTATTACGACTAATTTTATATAAACTTAAAGTATTTTACTCATATTGTTTGATTCGGGCAACCTTGAATATTGCCAAGAAATTAATAAGAAAAACAAAACATGCTCGCCTTCAATTTTTTATTATAACTTTAAAGATGTTTCATTTATTACGATAATTGTATTCATTAAAAATCTGATCGTTTATAGGTACTAAATATTAATGAAAAGTTATTAAAAATTAATTAATTTTATATTTGATAAAAATAATGTCTTGAGTAGATACTTAAGAAAACTTCGTAATAAATTTTATTATAATAATAATGCCTCAAAGCGCTCAAGTGCCTATTTTTCAATTCGTACATTTGGATTGTTTTTTTATGTCGTTATGTATCTGATATTTACTTTGTTTGATACGCGCTTGTACAGTGTGTCGCATTTAAGATGAAGACACCCTTATATTTTCGTTATTTGTAGGAATATCGATTTGAAATTTTGCACAGTCATACAACAACTTTAAATCCAGAATCCTACAAATTGACAAATAGGGCCGATTCTTAATATTTTGCCTAGCATCAGAAATGGTTAAAGCGTGCTCAGGACGTAAAGAACGAGGTTTAGTTAGCAACATAGGTCATTTGTTAATTGCTAAACATAGGACAAAAGTTTAAATGTAGAAACCGTTCTTTATAAAAACAACCAAAATAAACAACTTTTGTTTGAAACATTTTTTCGTAAACATCACTGTTTACACGTGAGGGTGCACATTAAATTAGAACAAATATAGTATTGAATACATATATTATAAAGGATACATGTTTTGTGTTTGTTTATTACTATGCATAATGAGGAAATGAGAAGAAAGATACTCTTATTACTTTGTGTGGAAGAGTGACTATCTTTTTTTACGTATATGTATCAATTAACTCATTTGTTTGTTTCCACTTGTTTTAAGTATCTTTAATTAAATTTTTTTTTTATTTAAAAAAATTAATGAATTTCGCAATTTATATAATAATAGATAAGTACTATACAAATATCTTTGCGTATGTTCTTTTTTAAAATAAAGCCTTTAATAATATTGAATTAAAAAACTGGAAAATTAATAACAAATAGGTATTTATAGTTATTATTTATGCTTTTGATTAAAAATGTCATATACCTAAACGACACAACGTGTCTTTGTTTTTTGATGAAAATTATCACGTTTTTCTGTGTTTATCACCTATTGTTTTTAATTTACAATGATAAGGTATATAACCTAATAAATAAATTATGACCCCGAAACTCGCTTTCAGAGATGATTTCAATGATTTTTGTTTATGATGACTTTTGTAACACAACGTGTAAACCTCTGCTTTTTCTAATATCGATTTCGGAGGTGAAACTACCCCTTACGGTTGAACCAAGGGGTAGTCAAAGTTAATTTTCGAACGTTTAAGAGGAACAAATGCTTGTTTGTCTGACTCTATGCCTATATGCTTGGGGTTTAGATTGATTTTAAGAAGACCTCGTTATTTCCGATATTCCTGGATAGTTCGATAGGTATAATTGTTTCTAATCCACGAGATGATGATTGATATGCGTAAACTTTTTCTGAACTTTAGTTCATACGAAGAACTGTCTCTGATATGAACTTAAGTTCATACGAAAAAATTTCTTGAAACAATTTTTTTATAATTTTGGACAATTGTACTGATAAGCGAATATTTCCTAAAATAAATATTTTATTAGGTGGATAATTTTTTATTAAAATTATCTCCATTCATTATTGAGTAGTAATATTTGCAAGTAGGTAAATGTTTTATTATTTTGATAAAAATAATAAAAGTTTTAGCGAATACATTCCAAAATATTATATTTATCTATTACAGTTAATTTTTTCAACCAACTTCAAAAGATATTTATTTTAAAATAGACGCAAAAAGAAGGAATATTGAAAATCATCGTAGGATGATTTAGGTCAATTAGGTCTCGAGTTGGACCCATCTCGAAAATCGTATAAGATAGAATAAAAATTTAAATGTAAAAAATGTTCCTTATGCAAAAATAAACAACTTTTGTTGAAACAATTTTTTGTAAATATATCGTTGCTTTCCCATGAGGGAACAAATTATGGCAAAATTTGGTGTCCATATTATCCAAAACTATAAAAGATAGAGAGTTGAAAATTTATAGGTGGCTTCAAAACTAGTAAGTTTTTTAAAAGATTTTGGATAAAAGAAAAAAAAAAGTTTTGTTCATATTTCAAAAATTATCGAAAACAAGAAGAAATGTTAGCCGAAAGGCCGGCAATAGATTGGTTGGTTTTATTAATTTTTTAATTTATTAAAAATATAATGAAAATACTGATTATCATTACTGTCTATACAAGGTATTTCAACAATTGATTTAGTCAATTGTTTGTTTTCACCTGTTTAGTACTAATTTAAAATACTAGTTTTGTCTTTTGGTTTAATAATGATCAATAATTTTTTTGAACAAAAAGCGAACACTATTTAGACATAAAAATGCCGAATAAATTTTAATTAAAAAAGAATTGAGTGCAATATCAACAGCCCAGAAATAGAACACTGAATCCCATTCTTTGAAATTTGTAGTAAATATATTTTATTTGCATTGTTTCTTTATTTTGACAATTTTTATTTTCACACAAAAGAAAAAATTTCAACACTTTTGTACGCAAATATATTTTGAAATAAAATTATTTTTGAAAGGTGTATTTTTACACATAATCTCCTCGTTATGAAAATGACAGTTTTTTTAGCAATTAATATTGTCAAAAATTTTTTAACTGTAATTGATTTAGTAATTTCAAATTGTATGATGATTCATTTTTATTATTGATAAATTTTAAGAATTAAAATCTGGATTTTACTTGTTGAAAACAATACACGTAAAACGAATGACCTGAGTCATTTTTAAATGAACGGAAATCATATGATTTTATCAATTGATTTATTTGTAACAGCACAAAGATTAAAAACTGACCTTTCTAAATAAATTAGTCATAAAATTTTTTTTCACAATATTTACAAATACTCGAAAAATGTTTATTTCCGGGTAAACTTTTATTTACATGAATAATGATTATTTTATTTTTATCATATAAGTAAAATTATAAGCTTTTCTGGAATGGAATTATCGAGGGACAATTTTTGTACTATTTTTTAAGGTTTTTTTGATTTGTTGTAACCTCCGTTTGTCGTAACTTTGCAAGAGTCTCTATCAACAAATCAATAATTCCTTGTTAAAAAAAATTAACATGCGAATTTTAGTACTATTTAAATTCGGTCGGTCTGACGAACAGTTTTTAAATATCGCACGCAGTTTCCCGTTTCGCTCCAAACTAATCCGTGTCTAACAACAAATTTTGATGATGCCCAAATTCGCAGTTCCAGAGATGTTAACTTTTGAGTTAAAAACGAATTATTGATTTGTATTATTGAGATATGTTTCGTAACGTTGGATATGATTTTATGGCGGTTAAAAATCCAGGATTATTGGGGTGGGGGTGGCGATAGACAGGCAGGTACTTATTTTCGAAGTATGATAATATCAAACGAGTTATATTTTTTCCGGGCAAAATTATTTTGTTATAACATAAATGTTTATTTAATCAGAAAATTTCAAATAAATTATAGGCATATTTTCAATATTTTGTATAGTTTCGATAAATTATGATTATTATTAGCCTAATTAAAATAGAAATTTCCCAATTTGTTACAAAAACAATCAGTTTCCCAATTTATTGGAAACAATTGTTTTATAAAATTTAAATAAATGTTTCAATGAATAAAAATTCAATTTTAAAATCATATTTATCGATTATTTAATTATTAATCAATTTGTACAACAAAAATAATAAATATTTCTAATTAAATTTTTTTTTTATGATCAAGGTTCATTCTAAGAGGTGATTTCTATGATTATGATATTAAAGATTTATTAAATACCTGCAAATTCTTCCATAGCCTTCTTACTTTGTTCATAAAAACCAGTACCTTCAAATTCACTCATGTTTTAAACAACAATATACAAACAAAAAGAAATAAAAATAAACAGAATACAAATTACAATAACAATAAAAATGTTGTCCTTTACGAAATCGTACGTGAATGGAAATAAACCAAAACAAAAATAAAAGTAATACGCGACAACAATTAATAAAATACAAATTTATTTAGCGCGCAACACAAAGTATATCTATCCAAAGAGTTTCAAAGTAATTTGTGTCAGTAGTAATGTTGTTTAAACATTGCCTGGTACTAACAGTTACTAAAAATTCTATTTTGTATTTAATTCATACAACACATAATATTAAAATTAAATATAGTTGATTCAGAAATATCGCTGTATTAGTAGTAAAGCGGCCGGGGCAGGCCCGTAGCCACGTACGGGCCATGCCTGTACTAGCTATAACTTGTTAGCCCATAAGGCATGTGGTCAAAGTGCTTAAAAAGAGTTAAAAGTTACAAATTATTGTGCAATATAAATTGTTTAAAAAGTCGCGAAAGTGAGTTTTGAGTTTCAAAATATCAAAAATCCACTGAAAATTCTCTCAAAAATAACTGCTATTATTAGACTGCTTAGAATTTAGCAGAAAATACATGTTTTTTTAAATTTATCCTGTTCGTCTTTGTGTCCGTACTAGTAGCTTGGCCTGGCTACGGGCCTGGGCTGAGCGTAGCAGCCTCTTTATTTAGTGTGCCTTATTCCACAACAAGTGGAATTTTTTTTTTCAATTTTTATCTTCACAGGAAAAAGGCCTGGAATTATTAATTATTGTATGTCCGGATTTAATGATCATATGATAATGTTTATAATTTGTCTTATGTAGTTAGTTAAAAATTTTTATTAGTATTATTTAAAAAATATAATGCTTTAATTAGCCTTTTTACTCAGAAGATTAAAAAAAGAACAGCTAGATGGCAACAGTAGGGGGGGGGGTACAAATATATCATGCCATCTAGAGGATCTTTTTTTAATCTTCAGAGGAAAAAGGCTAATTGTTAATAATGGAAAAAAGGTACCGAATTTTTAAAAATTCAATTTTTTTATATATTCGGTTGGGGCAGCAAGATTTTATTATGAAATATCGATTAATAAATAAATTATGAACGGAAATTATTTTGAATTTATCAAAAATTTTAATTAGATCCAAAGTCATTTTGAAAACTAAATACGAAGCGAACTTTTGGCCGCCATACTATAAAAATTTTCTCTGTATTTCTGAACTAATTATAGTAATTTACGTATATATTTTAAATTATTTATACAAATTTCTATGACGTGAATGTCATATGTTTTGTGTGTGGTTAATGAAATCCAGCAAAATACTACAAACGAGCAATATTTTATAAAAATTTAACATATTTCAAGTTATTTTTATACCACAACTGTACTTGTGTGAGGTATGCCTTACATTAACTTCTTATGTGTTTACAGTATGTTTCAATTTTGTTTCTCTACCTTTCATATAGTTTTTTTTTAGTAATGAATTTCCACCTCCATAAGTCTTAGTAGAAGTACATGGGAATAAATGGTACAGCAATATTCTGCCTATTTTAAAATGAACAGTGTCGGATTCAATATAAGTTAATAAAGTGAATAACTAGATCCAATAGATAGATTTTTTTAAAATAGGTTTAGTATCATGTACTGAATGTAAATTCAAAAAATCCTAACAAATTTGGATGGCGGAATTGCCATCATTTCGAGAAAAGCCGTGTTGGCCTATGTCTCTGTAACTGTGTACCTACTTTAGGTCAAAATGGTAATAACCTATCTTTATGTTTTTTGTATCATTTACCGTTTACGGCTATTTGTACTATTCCAAACAAACACCACTAGCAAAGACCCCAGAGTTATAACTATCCATAACAAGCTTCACCAACTAAACGACAGTAAATGCCACACAATACTAGCATGGCTACCATCACATCAAGGACTCCGTGGCAATGAAGCAGCAGACCTGGCGGCGAAAAAAAGCTCTAACTGAAGGTACCTTTAAAAAAGTGAACAAGCCATACTCGACGAGTTTAAAAACGCAATCAACGATTACATATGGGCCAAATGGAATGGAGTTTGGATGAGCTCCGAATTACTATTACAGCAAGTGAGAGATAATGCATGGGAAGTACCCCCGAAATCACTAAACCGCAAAATCCAAGCAATAATGGCCCGCTTAAGAATTGGTCACACGTTTATTACACATAACCACCTAATTTCATGCGAGCCTTGCAACAAGTGCCGAAAATGCAACGCGCAATTAACAGTACACCACATACTTGGACCATGGACTTGTCCAGTTGTCTGAGAAACGAGAAGAACGTTCAGGAAGTGCTTAATACATTAAGGGCACTAAAAATCTTTTCAAAAATATAATGTCGTTTAAAATATTCAATATTGTTTGTAAGTCGCTCATGACCATGCTGTTTATGCGACTATTAAATAAACTAAAATCAAAAAATTATAAAAAAAGAGTAAAAAAATTATTTGGAAAAATAAGAAACGTTCTTGTTTTACAGCAATACATCAATAAAAATATTTACTTGAATGGTAGTATTTATTAAAAAGAAAAAAAAGTGTATACGCCACTGTTTATTTAAGATTAAAGAAGAAACCTTATATAAAATTTCTTAGAAGAGAGATTCAAAAACTAATTTAAGTGATTATTATAGTATAGGACTATAGGTAGTATTAGTATAGGCAACTTTTAGTATTAAGAAACTAATTCTATTATATTAAGTTTACCTGTAAAATATTTCAATACATTTTATACATAACATATAATTTGTATTTCGTGTTGTAAAAAAGTTACTTTTTTTTATCGATTCTTATTTTTTTACTTTTTCTTATTATAATTTATTGAATGACATTAAAAACTTATAGATTCTGTACATAAGTGACCTATATTTATAAAGAAGACTAGGACTCCACCTTCTTGAAACCTATTAGAGCTAGAATAATTTTGATCACAAATTTGAAAAGTATGACCCAAATTTAGTAGGATTACATACTTGGTTTATCAAAATTGGATAAAATTTCGATGTAATAGAGCAAAATTAAATATTTTGAATTTTGATGACGTCATCAAGTTCAAAAATTCGATTTTTTTAATAACACAGGCAATTTTGATCTGATCTTATTGAAATTTTTTTTGAAACCTACTAATTTTGGGTCATTCTTTTCAGCTGTGATGTCAGTTTTTCGCTAGTTATCACTTATGTGCTTAATTCCGGGACCAGACCTCCACATTCTTGAAATCTAATAGAGCTAGGTTAATTTTGATCATAAATTTGAAAAATATGGCCCAAATTTAGTAGGATTACATACTTGGTTTATCAAAATTGGATAAAATTTCGATGTAATAGAGCAAAATTAAATATTTTGAATTTTGATGACGTCATCAAGTTCAAAAATTCGATTTTTTTAATAACACAGGCAATTTTGATCCAGTCTTATTGAAATTTTTTTTGAAACCCACTATTTTTGGGTCATTCTTTTCAGCTGCGATGTCAATTTTTCGTTAGCTATCACTTATGTGCTTAATTCCAGGACAAGGACTCCACATTCTTGAAATCTATTAGAGCTAGATTAATTTTGAGAACAAATTCTCTAAAATACGTTCAAATACACCATTAAATCCTTCAGCGTTCTTTTTCTGCGACTAGACTAGTTATGTATACTTTCTATGAAACGCTTTTGTAATTTATGTTTGAGCAGTGTTTGTTTCGTTTAGGGAATTTCATGTGTAGTTCCTCAAACTTTTTAAATTGTTTTCATTACTATTCCATTTTAATTCGTATATAAAGATAAATAAATAATTTTATGGAAAATCCCAGTAAACAAATTTTTTCCAAGTAACAGTTAGAAGTTGATAATCAATTTAATGAAATAATTTTGATATAAAAGTCCAATTTACTAAAAAAAGCGGATACATTAATAAAATTTTATTATTTTTTGGAAAATCTATAAAAACAAGATGATAAATCAGGAAATTAGATATTAAAAATGTTAATTAATACAAATAGAAGTTAGTTTGTTGTTTTTTGTCGTTAAGATTACATAAATGTTAATAATCAGATTATGTATATACAGTTTAAATTTTTTTTTATCGAGTCCATGTAGAGTATTTGCTTAGTGTCAAATCTCGTATAATATTGATAACTTAAAAAAATTTTGTAATTACTTTTTTATTTTAATAATATCATATTATACAGTATGATCATTTTAAAAGTATCCCCCTTAAAAACTCTTGACCTGATGTGATTATTCTTTTGAATGAAAAATGTAGGTACTTAATAGATTTAACACTATTTCAAACTACTAACTTGAAAACACTTAAACTTATTAGACTTAGACTTAAAAAAAACTGAATTAGGTATTTGCTTTTTTCCTCATTCTTCCTAAAATTATCGATTACCTATTCACTGTCTTCAAGGCTTTAGTTGTCCTGATAATATATTATAAATGATAAAGAAGGTCTCAAAAACGAATAAAGAATACAATAAGCCAGAGATATTCCAGTTTTAGGTTTCAAAAAATTTGGAAAAACCAAAATATTTTTCTTAGATCTCTGTTAGTTAGATTCCAAGACATTTGCTTTCCTTACTAGTCTGTACACTCACCTGTAGTATTTTTGACATTTAATTAAAAAAAAATTGTAATTATACCATGTATATATGAAATATACATAGTATATTAAGTTTAGTCCCAAGTTTGTAACGCTTAAAAATAATGATGCTAAAAAAGTCCGTCCGTCCGTCTGTGGACACGATAACTCAAAAACGAAAAAATATATCGAGCTGAAAATTTTACAGCGTACTCAGGACGTAAAAAGTGAGGTTAAGTTCTTAAATGACCATGATAGGTCAAGTGGGTCTTGGGTCCGTAGGACCCATCTTGTAAACCGTTAGAGATAGAACAAAAATTTAAATATAAAAAATGTTCATGATCAAAAATTAAACAACTTTTGTTTGAAACATTTTTTCGTAAACATCACTGTTTACCCGTGAGGGCGCCAATTAGGCGGAAATTTTATAATATGTACTATACTTGATTATCAGTTATGGATGTGTCACATGTTTGTATGTGTTATGTGATAAAGAAATCAACACTGACTATGCATGGTATTTCAACAATTAACTCAGTCAATTGTTTGTTTTCACTTGTTGATATTTGATATTAAATTTTGTTTAGTTGTTTACGTTACGTCATATTAATTTAATATAATACGTATTTTCATATCTTATAGCCGTATTTTATTACTGATATTATAGTACAGCGGCCAAGGGCGTTTCACCGCTCTATATATGTGTTGTAAATTTTTCGACCTAAACCTTTTTTTTTAGTATTTTGACCCGCTGATACCAAATTTGGAATAGTGCGCTTTCAAAAGTGCAGGAACAATTGTTTATAACAATTTTTCATAAACAAAGAGTGAAAAGCCCTTAATCGCTGTACTATGTATTAATTATCATATGTAATATGATCGGTAAAGCGCAGTATTTACAAGTTTTTAATGAATAATTTGAATGTCACCGTTTTACAAAAGTAGTGTCAGGGTTTTACAAAAACTGTTAATAGAAAAATAGTCCAAATTATTACATCCAAGAGTTGTTGCCTAAACAAGCCTCTGTTTCGTACTTTTTTAAAATTAAGGTCAAATTTATTATAAGTGGTACGTGTAGCCCAAAATAATTATGAATAAAGTAATTTAGTAAACAATATTAAATTAAACAATAATTATTGTGTTTTGCTTAATTTGCACGTTTTTCTGTTTATTTACTACAATATTTCAGATTCTTTTAAATGAACTTAAAAAATTCATAGCCTATTTAATTCAATTAATTCATTCAGATACTGGCTAAACCGCTATTTGGATACCGCAATTTACCGTTTAGGGTAAGGACATTCGATATTATAAGGATTAAAAAATAATATCTAGGGAGTCCGTAATTATGTAATTGAATACAAAAGAAGAGTTGCTTGGTAATCATTTCCAGCGTTTTTATTTAGGGGGTGTAGACTATTATTATCAAATATCAATTTTCAATGTTATGACGCCGAATAAACATTATAGTATGCAGAGGTCATAATATATGTGCGTTATACAGATAAATGTACATTTCATGATATATTTTACAAATACTATTGTCAATTGTCATAGATCAATCTATACAGTCATAGGTTATCTAACTATATTGTGCCTAAATTCCATTTAAATTACGCGAATTATGATTTTATTTTTTAATTAAAAATTAAACTTTAAGTTGTTCATATGTATAGGGTGTCTATTAATAAAAAAAGAAATTTCAAAACTGGGACAGGCATTAAACACATTCAAAAAATTAAACATATTTTTTGATTAAGCTTGATGGACAGGCAGACAACCGAAAATGGACTAATATAGTTCTTATTTAAAAATGCACTCTCATAAATATTCATTTTTGGTTACTTATTATTTCGTTTCATTTTTTATGTGGAATACAGATTTGCTGCTTTATTGTTACAAATAAACAATGACGATAATAAAGTTCAAATTCTGTCTAACGGCTGGTTCAATATTTACCTACTGATTGCGTTGCAATATTTGCCGAATAATATTGTATTAGGTGTTTTAATATTTGTCTAATGATGGCTTCTCTATAAAGTTATCATTTATCGTACCGCCTTTTAATTAGGCAGTGTATTTTAGCTATGTAAGTGTTTATACGCAAAATCGATACCATATCTGACAAGTAAGTTGCCTATATTACGTAAAATAATGAAGTTACAATTTTGAACAATATACAGGCCACACTTATATTGTTGGAATGGGTACTTATTTTCTTGCACTTTTATGATAAATTTCTTATTTTTGATTGCTTATTTTTTCGATTTTTAATGTGGAATTCATATTTGTTGCTATATTGTTACAAATAATTAATGACGATAGTCAAGTTCAAATTCTGTCTAACGGCTGGCTCAATATTGGCCTACGTATTGCGTTGCAATATTTGCCTAATAATATTGTATTGGGTGTTTTAATATTTGTCTAATGATTGCCTCTCTATAAAATTATCATTTACTGTACCGATTAGGCAGTGTATTTTAGCTATGTAAGTGTTTATACGCAAAATTGATACCATATCTGACAAGTAAGTTGCCTATATTACGTAGAATAATGAGGTTACTTTTTAGAACAATATGCAGGAAACACTTTCAATACTTTGTTGAAATGGGTAGTTATTTTCTTGCAATTTTATGATAAATTTCTTAGTAAAAATGAAACTTATTATTTCGATTTTACGTTTCATTTTTAATGTGGAATTCATATTTGTTGCTATATTGTTACAAATAAACAATGACGATAATAAAGTTCAAGTTCTGTCTAACGGTTGGTTCAATATTTGCCTACTGATTGCGTTGATTAGGTGTTTTAATATTTGTCTAACGATTGTTTCTCTATAAAATTATTATTTATCGTACCGCTTTTTAATTAGACAATGTATTTTTGCTATGTAAATGTTTATACGCAAAATTGATACCATATCTGGCAAGTAAGTTGCCTATATTAAGTTGAAAAAGAACAATATTCAAGAGTCACTCATATTGTTGAAATGAGTTATATTAATTTATTACATACTGGCTATCATTAGAAAATAGAGGCGCGCGTGGTTTGTTGCAACATATTACTTACCTCAAGGCATTTTTTGTTCAGCTATCCGAATAGTTATTATCATCGTTGGCGTTAGAACAACGCAAACTCCCCAGTCCAGATGTGAATAATTATTCGGACTATATTTTCAGAAATTAATTGTGATCAAATGGGAATGTTTTGGTCATAATTATTAATTTTAGCAACGTTAGAGAAAATCAATTATCAATAATACTCCAATTTATATTAAAAACAAAATTATTTTTTACTTTAAAATGAT
Organism: Chrysoperla carnea; assembly: GCF_905475395.1. Classification (NCBI taxonomy): domain Eukaryota; kingdom Metazoa; phylum Arthropoda; class Insecta; order Neuroptera; family Chrysopidae; genus Chrysoperla; species Chrysoperla carnea. The sequence goes on from NC_058339.1 coordinate 18,232,748, forward strand.
ACAAAAGTTTCTTCATATAAATATATTGTTTTTTTACAAAAATAGCACCTTTTCTTGTTTATTTATTAAAACGAATTTATTAAAAACGAACGCATAATTTTTAAAACGCCAAAACGGGAGTGGCTAATACTATTTCATGATAACACGATATGCCATCCCTTCAATAACAAGTTTTTTGGCCACTCCTGCATAATATTTCTACTAATTTGTATTATTCATCGATATCCCATAAAAAATCGATATGATTGATACGCATCGAACGCATGTAAAATTCCCAAAACTGTACCCAGTCCCTGCAAAATATAAAAAAATAATTATGAATAATAGGAGCACTTAAATACAAGAAGTACAATAACGCTTACATAAACTAGTGACATAGCTGGATACGCTTGATGGCGCATTACATTTAAGTGTAATAAAAATGTTTTTACAGCAAATGCGAGGTATGATGAAGCACTAAAGTATGTAATAGCCGCTACTGCATTAAATGCTGTTTCCTGTATAAAAATAGAAATTTTTAAACGTATAGGATAATTTGCATATGGTGGATCAATAGCAAGTGAGATATTAGCGAGAAAATTTACCCACACGGACATCAATGTCTCATTCGGAGTCAATGCTTTACTGATACGTCACTGAATGATATTGATCCATAGATATTGATAGTTTTACTTACAAATAATGATTGTCGAATTAAATTATATGATTTTTCTGATACTATATAACAACCTAAAAGAATCGTTGCTGTCATCATACACGAAGATGCCGTTGTTAAAAATCCAAAATATGACGCACCAATTGTTCCTGAATATTCCATTCCATATTCAAGTAAAACACTTTGACAAAAACTTGCTAATAACTAAAAAATTACGAAAAAGATTTTATAGAACATAGAAAATCTTAATAATTTGTTATTTCTGTTTATCATAGTCTGGTAAATACAGGGCCGTAACGAGGGTACATAGCGCCGGTGGCAAGTATTTAAGTTGCGCCTTATATATATCGAGATCGGCTCTAACGATTTTGATGAATATTCGTATACTTTTATATTATTTTGATAAACCAAGTATGTACTCCTTGGGTAATATTTTTCAAATTTGTGATCAAAATTAACCTAGCTCTAATAGGTTTCAAGAATGTGGAGTCCAGGTCACGAAATTAAACATATAAGTGATAGCTATAGCGAAAAATTGACATAACAGCTGAAAAAAATGACCCGAATTTTTTAACTTTATGACGTCATAAGAATCCAAAAAATTTAATTTTGCTCTATTACATCCAAATTTTATCCAATTTTGATAAACCAAGTAAGTAATCCTACTAAATTTTGGTCCTATTTTTCAAATTTATGATCAAAATTAACCTAGTATTAGAGCTAGGACATTCTTTGACTGCTGGGCGGTAGGAAGTTCGCCGGGTCTGCTAGTTTATTATAATAATACAAAAGACTAATTCTACATTTGGACGTATAATGATTAACATTTTCTGAATTCAAAACTCTAATTAAAACTCATTATTGTATAACAATTTCAGAAAAATTCTTTTTACAGAATGATTCCTAAGTAAAACTAAAATTTTCACTTTTATGTGGGAACTATTTCTGTGTTTATATGATAAGCTTTCTAATATTAAGAATTGGAAAAACCCAATTAATGTATATAAATAAAAATGAATCCCATTTTTTCTTTCTGTTTGGGGATTTTTAATTTTTTTAAATTTTTGTTGTACCTGATATTTTTTTCAAAAATATTTTTTAAAGGGTTGTGTAGTCAGAAATACGACCCATCTTTGTTTTGATCTGCGATATTAAATAAATTAATTTTGCTTTCCAAGTACTAAATGTACATACCTACTTAAAATTCAAATAGTTAAGATAAACACATGTTCACTTACAATTTCTACAATTTTCATAACTCCAGGCGTAGTTTTCAAAAATCGAAAATGTATACACGTACAACACGTACAACAGCAAACATTAATACCACTACCCCCGTAATTATTATTTGGCCCAAAACCACCACCTCCGTTCATATTAATTATATGAGGTCTTGCTCGACCTGCCATTTTAAAGTGACTACACTCAAATGAATTATCACAGCACTAAATAATTAAATTAATTTTAATTAAATTTAATTCTTTTGTTGAAAAATATTTAATTGTTAAAATATATACGCTGTACCTTTGCGGGAGTGTGTATACCATGTATGTTTACTAACTATTAAAGTATGCCGTCAGGAAGACGTCCTGTGGCACGCGACTACGACGGGTGTTTGCTCCCGGTATCTATTTTTATACATTTTATAATATATACAGGAGATACCTATACACATGTGTATGTTAAAACATATGTTGGATTTTTAAGTATCGAGAATAATAAAACTACCGCAGATTTATTTCACAAAAGTTTATTACTATGTTCAACTAAATATTTTTCGCTTGATTTTGATTGTAATAGATTATTTTTCGACAGGCACTGAGATTATTTAGGAGGCCGTTGATCGTCTGCCAGAGATGGACAAAATTTATTCGAATGGCAAAGAAGAATAACCAAATTATTCGTGGATGACGAATATAATTATCGAAGGATCTTATTATTATTCGAATAAATTATTCGTTGAATTAATTGCCACGAATAATTACTTATTGGAAAACCTTATTAACTTTTCTCGGAAAATAATAACTAAACATATCTGAAAGACTGTTGTTTGAATCCACAAAAACAACGAAACTATGAAAAAGCTATCAAATAAGGAATTTTAATTAATTAATTGATTTAATCCCAAGAGTTACTTGAAATAACAGTGTCCCATTTTCTTTAAGGAACGATGATTTTTTTTCTTCGTTTGATTACAATAGTTTATTTTTATATTCAAAATATAATGAAAATAAAATGATTATCGGGTGAATATCCTAATTATTAATTTTTCTAGTAGATCACTTTTGAAAGCATATCAAGGAGTCATAGCAGTGGGGGCCCCCGAAACACGGGTTTCAAAAGCACTTTCGAAGACTAAAAAAAGGGATGAGAAGTCGAATTTGTATAAAGAGGCATGATAAGGGAGCACCAAGTGCGTTGACGAAGACTAAAAAAGGGAAAAAGAGAAAATTTTATGGAAGGATGCCTCAAGGAGGGCACCAAATTAGTTAACGAAGACAAAAAAATAAGTCCATTTATAGATTTTCTCCTTTTGAATAAATTTTGTGGCATTTTACACTTTTGGGACCTACAAGACTGATTTATTCCGGAATTTACGTCGAAGTATTTTAGATTTCTTAAATAGTTATTTTTTTTAGATGAAAAATATTATTTAAATAATAGAAAATAAGGTTTCGCGTAGGTTTCGCTTTCGTCACTAAATATATTTTCCAACTAGAGGAAAAATTAAATTTAATAGTGAATCTTTAGGTCTTCAATAAATTAAAATGTAATTACAGTAAATACAGTGTGTCCTTTTTAACTTGAAATTTTGTTAAGAATATCTCCTCTCTTATGAGTAAAGGTTCACTTCTGAAAGATCTCGAAAATCTCAACCACGCCCACGTAGTGCCAGCTCTTATAATAATTTTTTTTAGCTTCTAATACAACTTCTATAATAATTTTGTTTAAAAACCTTTTTTATGTAAAAAAAAAAAAGAATTACAGCTTAGTCTTAAATTAAGTGGGATATTCTGTATACTATGCGGAAATAATATACATGAAGGTTGTTAAAATTGATCATATATTTGTTTTTTTAAATCTTTTAAGGAAAAATTCGAGAAATTCGAGTATAATAATGAAAAAGACATGTCCCAAATAGACTTTTCTATGCCAGATTATTTAAATAGAGCTGCAAGACGGTTTATAGTATGCTATATGGCGCAACTGATATCTACGAAATTTACGAAGAAAATATTCTGTGTAACAACCATTTTTGTTATGGAATTGTCGTTCAAAGAATTGAAATAAGACATAGTGTTTAGGAAGGGATAAGCTAGTTCAAGATTGAAGGTGAAGGATATTTTATATTTATATTTGAGGGTATTTATTTTTAAAGTTAACATTTCCTAGCGAAGCGGACAGGTAACGACTAGTTAAAATAAAACTAAACACTTGCTTTATTATAATATGAACACATATTTTTATTAGTAAAATAATACAAAAGTATTTTTTTCAAAAATTTGTATATAAGTTAATAATATTTATAAAATTATTCTTATTTCTTATAAATAATTAAAATAAAATTTATTGTAAGATAAACTTAAACCTCAGTTGTCTCTATGAAGAAAATAGTGTGTTGGAAAATATTATCTGTTTCGTTGTGCTTAGACCCCATATCTTGGAGGTTTCATAAATAGATACCTTCCAATTTTGTAACTGCAAATCCATGAAATAGAAATTTGTGTTGAAAGCTTTGAGCCTTTATTATACCTCGTTTTATGATTACTCAGTATAGTGATAAGACTCCTCATTTTTGTTTACATAAAATGTGGAATCTTATCTGCCATACCTATATTATTAATTTGATTAATTTGCATAATTGCAGAAATAATAAATAGTTATGTAGAAATTTCACAGAGACAACTGTAAATAAAATAACAATATAACTTCATACCATTCTCTTAAAAAATTTAGTATAACTCCTGGGTCAAAAGTAAAACAATAATGGGACGTATGAGTAGGAACAAAAAAAATCAACGTTAAATTATTTTTAATTACCAATTTTCTTTCACTACCGGTTTCGCTAGGATTTTTTTTCGTTTGGATTTATTTGAAAAAAAGGAAATAGTTTAGCTATTTTCTTTAGTTGCTATCTATTATTTAATTTGATTTTTATGCGAAATGTAAAGCTAAATGATACATTAAGTAAATTGCAATTTTCTACCTGTTAGGTATTTCCTTTCGCTACATTTATTCTCTCAAATATATAAAATTGTGTCCACCCACCCGTCATTTAAATAATATGAAGATATATTAAAAATAAATATTTTAATTTTTGCATTTTCATTAAAGGTTGAAGTTCGTTGATGTTGATAGTTTTCTTATAAATTATACAAAAACAAACACATAAATATCATTTTTACATTTTTGTTCTGTTCTTATAAATCAAAGAGTTTAGGCACATTTTGAAACACACTTGCATTATACTGTGGAGTCGCGGTAATTGAGCTTTCGCTAAATTTAATATCTCTTATAATCGGGCATAGTGAATGGTGTGTAATTTTATACAAAGTTTGTGGCTTGTTTCAAACTTTTCATGATTCATTTGGCATAAGTTTATCTTGTCTCACAACTTTTGCCCAACTGCAAGAGATTAACAGCACTCTATAATCGGACGACCTCACTAATTCGAGAACTAAACACCATTTGCACCGATTTATAACAGATACCCAATTATCTAGATCCCACTGTAAATGAATTTGTTTTTTTTACACATTAAAGCTTAATATTCTAATAAATTACATACATCGATATATTTCTTTACAATATAACAGAGTAATATTTAAAAATAATTTATTAATTTATATTCCTCGATATGTTTTTGTTGCTAATATTGTGCTGAATAAGTATAATAACGAGTTGATCAATGATAATATCTGAAAATAATAAAATTTAAATTAATGTCAAGGAATATGTTATTCTATTAAACACGCACACAAGTTTCAAAGTTTGAGAAAAAATCGTAAAAAATATTAAATTTGATTCTTCTGATTTTGATGATTTTTTTTTCAAAATGATTCTTTTTTATACTATTTAAAACCAGAAACATTCCAAAGGGGGGATTATCTGGTAGGCAATGTCGAGACTGATATATCGACACCCAGCCAAAATCGCTAATGAGAGAAGTTTCAAATTTCGAGAAGATATTGATTTTATGCTGTAGGTGTCACATAAGAAAGGATTTTTCGAAATTTTGTATGAAAATATATGCAAATCTTCATTTTTGAGTTCACTACTTAACCGATTTTAAAAATTTCTTCACATATAGAATGGTACATTATCAGCAAGTAACATGGGCTGTATTTTATTTTCAAAAAATTAGGGCTCTGCACCAAAAGTAAAAATACAGTAAAAAGTGAAAACATCTTTTTTAAGTTCACTATTTAACCGATTTTAAAAATTCTTTCACCTATAGAATGCTTTATTATCGTAAAAAAGCGTAGGATGCTTTCTAAGATATTTTATAATGACTTTACTTTTGTGTTTTTTAGTTTTTAAGACGATTATTTACTTATCAAAAATTCAGTATAATTATGGTGGGAGCGCAAGTAAATGTGTATATTTTTAGATATAGTAATCGTTAATCCTTCATCAAAACATGTATGTGATATTTTGACATTTACACAATATGGCTTTTTGTTATAATTCATTGATTGGGTTGATACTTACAGCAGCACTTAAATATGGCTTGTAGTAATAAGAATTCGAACTTCTGTTATTTACATTAACCATTAAGATAATTCCAGCAACTAATAAACAAATAAATCCTACAGCATGGTATACCACTTCCTGCAAAAATTTGAAAAAATTTTTAATATTCTTATCCTATCTCTTCTTGAAAAATAACAGGCGATCTATTATGAATTAAATTTCTAAGAAACGACGAAATTTAATTCACAAATAGATTACATCACTGTTGTGTAAAACAATCTTATACAAACAATGGTTCTTCTTTTATTATGATTTTTCAGATTTTGTCCGCAACTAAATATAATTTAGAAAGACAATTTTTATCAATGAAGCCCAGGGTTTACAAATTTTAATGTCACCATCTTATTCAGCGCATATTTTTTTTACATGAAAATACTAAATAAGCAGGCCTTTTTCAATTTCGGTCGTAAAAAAAGGCTCGACCAAGTCCTGTCGGTCGGGCCGTTCTCGAGTTTGGCGCTTATCAACACAAATATCGATTCTTTTTTTATTATTACAGATTATAAAATTCAATTTTACCGAAAAGGAATGAAAATCTATGTAAATATGTATCGTACCACTAATACTTACATAAATAGTTTTTGATATAATTGACCCAGTTGCAATTGATATCAAACATGACAGCAATAAACAAAATGTTCCAATCATAAATGTTGTTGTCATTAACAAATGAAATAATTCTGATTTTAATGCATGTAAGTTATATGTTGTTATATAATGTGCAACAATGGCTGTTGTTACAATCCCCAATACCTGTAAAATAAAACATATTTATTAATATAAGTAATTAATTTAATAAAAAAGAAATTATTGAATATTTTCAATTAAATATCAATACAGGGTTTTCCATTTAGAGGTCGATTTAAAGTTTGTATCGTTTATTTTACTATCAAATATGAATCCGACAACCTTATAGGCTGAAAGCACGAGGGACTTTGCATCAAATCCGGTAGTTTTGATTTTTAGTAGACTAGTTTATAATGTTCGTCGAATGAATAATCCAAGTTTGTGATCTCGAGCGCCGAACTTTGCCGAAAATCGAAAAAAGTCATGAAAATTTCGGAATTTTTTTGCAAATTATGGCAATTATAACACTAAGAGGCTAATTTTTGATAGTACCTTTTCAAGATGATTTTAAAGTAGACTAAATTTGTTTCAAGAGGCTAGAATCGTCTCTATTTTTCGAAAAAATATCTCATATCTATCGAGAATAAACCACAAAATATAATCTTTGAAATTATGCAAATTTTCAAATTGTTTGCCTTTTAAGTTCAGGTGAAGGGCAAGGTAAACCTTCTTCTTTCGAGGTAAAAAGAACATTTCTAATAAAAAGCCGTTCCATTAGATGCTTCATATAATGATCCACTTAAGAAAAATATAATATAACTTCTTTAATTTTCTAATTATAAGATTAATTGTATTTTATTTTTTGAGATGTTTCTGAAAATGAATCAAAACATTTTACTTCTTATCTAAACATGATTAGTGGCCTTAATAATATTTTAATTAAAGAATTATTATACCATGTATATATGTAGTATATATCAAGGTATATACTAAGTTTTGTCCCAAGTTTGTAACGCTTAAAATATTGATGATACGAACAAAATTTTGGTAAAGATGTTCAAATTATTCCATTTCCGGTTGTCCGTCGTACACGATAACTCAAAAATGAAAAGAGATATCAAGTTGAAATTTTTATAGCGTGCTTAGGACGAAAATAGTATGGTCGAGTTCGTAAATATGCAACAATAAACAACTTTTGTTTGAAACTTTTTGTTTTTGTTTGTTTGAGGGCGCAAATTATATATAGTATGTATTATATATAGGGATATCAGTTATATATGTGTGAAATGTATGTATGTGTAATGTGACAGGGTAATCAACACTGTCTATACATGGTATTTCAACAATTAACTCGGCCAATTGTTCATTTTCATTTGTTTAACAATAATTTTAATATTTTTCAAAAAAATAAAAATTATTTTCAATACAATGTAATAAGAATAATTTGCTAATAAAATATTTATAAATACAAACAAATGACTCATCATATGTAAAATAGTTTAACTATATTACTAAACACCTAATAAATAAAATTGGTCTCATCATACACACCATGTCCCCTAAAATTCCTCGAATATAAATTAGAAGAATGATATATGATGAAAAAAATTTATATTAAAAATAAAGAAAAAATAATCTGAAATCTTTAGTATTGGAAAACGGAATGTAGGTCACTCACTGTTTATAATGTCTTTTTTTATATTATACAATGCTAACTTCAAAGATGACGTCAACGCCCATGAAATTGTTACATATGGATTTAAAAATAAAAAAAATGTAAGACGAATTGTTTTAAAAAACAATTCATTAAACAGAGACGTGCATATTTTGTAATTATTATTTTTGTTCAGACTTGATTGCATCTTTTTTTTGCCACAAAATACGTCCAAGGTAATGTTTATCAATAACATATGGAGATGAATAAGCCGATCAGATGGACAGGATAATCTTCAGATTAATAAATTTTTGTTTTGTTAAAAAATTTATAAATTCATTTTTAAAATAAGCAAAAAGAATTTGTTTTGGTCGGTTAAGCCAGTATAGTTATAAGTTATAGTATTTGCAGGAGGTCAAATGATATCATTTGAAAATTATTTATGGAAAAATAAGAAAAATGTTTGTTATTAACCTAAAAACATAATATTTAAATGATTTTATATTTGATTATTGATAAATTATTTTATATGTTTTCTTGTTTGAGTTCATGAAGACTCCATAAATATTAAAAGTAATGGTGTAACTGAAAAGTTCAGGTTTAATTTAAAAGGACATTTAGCATTTTAGTATAGTTAGCTACAAGAAACTCCTAAATTTTAAATTATAGGGAAATCATTTGTTTTTAGTGTTGGTGCGGGAAATCACAAATACAAATTATTATAATATCATGTAAATCATACTTTTGCAAACTCTAAATAATTTTTATACCATGTATATGAAATATACCAAGGTATATCTACTAAGTTTAGTACCTCAAGTTTGTAACGCTTAAAAATATTGATGCTACCAACACAATTTTGGTATTCGCTCCGTGCGTGAGTTTCGTTTCCATGGTAACGATACACTACTTTAATTATAGAATTGTATGGATGCATATATAATTGAATGAATTGCATTTAAGACTTACATTGAAAATTTATTATTATTGTCTCACAAATTTAAATAAATAATTATGATAATTTACATTTGAAAAATAATATTTGTGCAATTTGATTTCTTATTTTCACAATTTTTAATGCATTAAGTTTAATTAATTCGTGTTTTACAATAATTTTAATTTGACATTTCTATAACATTAACATGTAAAGAACTGCAAATTAGTAATAACAGCCCCCTTTAACGCCAAAATTTTTCACTGGAAACGCTGGCATCGATTTTATTGTGCCTACCAGGACTACGCACGCAACGAAAAGGTGTTCATAAAATCATCTAATTAGTCCATTTTCGGTTGTCCGTCCGTCCGTCCGCCTGTCAACACGATAACTCAAAAACGAAAACAGATATCAAGCTGCAATTTTTACAGCGTACTAAGGACGTAAAAAGAGGTCAAGTTCGTAAATGAGCAACATAGTTTAATTGGGTCTTGCGTCCGTTGGACCCATCTTGTAAACCGTTTGAGATAGAACAAAAGTTTAAATATAAAAAATGTTTCTTATAAAAATATAAACAACTTTTGTTCCAAACATTTTTTTGTAAACATCACTGTTTACCCGTGAGGTTGTAAATTATGCACAAATTGTATTGTATTGTATATTATATGGAAATATATAGCAGTTATGTATGTGTGACATGTATATATGTGTAATGTGATAGCATCAACACTGACTATATATGATATTTCAACAATTAACTCAGTCAATTGTTTGTTTTCACTTGTTTATTTTGTGTTTTTAGTTTTTTAGACTATTATTTATGAAAAATTCAGTAAAAATATGGTGGGAGCGCAAATAAATGTATATATTTTTAGATATGGAAATCTTTAATTCTGAATATCCTGAACAAGCATTTTGATTTATTTTAAATAACGACTTTTATTTCAATTGAAAATAGAACTTGACAATTTCCACTTAAAATTAAAACACTCAAAAAATTAAAAAAGGCGAATAGCTTAAATCATTTTTTAATAGTTATTTGAAGAATGACCAAGTTTATGACATCAGCATTAATTTTTCAAATCCCATAAAACTGTTAATTAAAGTGTGATGTAATGAACATAAAATGTTGATGTAAAGTTTAGTCTAAAGAATTATATTTATACAAAATAAACTGCTCTAAAATAATTATAGAAATTAGCAGTCTAATTGAATTAATGAAAAATTACGTAAAGCGATGGTTTATACATATTATTATTAAATAAATTCACACACCTTTATTTCGAATTTTTTCTATCTACCAATCTTTGTAAATATTATTTAGATAGGTATTATTAATATCATTAATGACTAAACAAATAACATTAATTCATAACTATTTTGTATTTTACCTTGTATTAATATACAAATATTTAAAAAAATTAACAAATTAAATCAAAATTTTTGAAACACAGATTGTTTATTTGAATTTTATACAATTGTTATACCATGTATATATGTAATATGCAAGGTATACTAAAGTTAGTCCCAAGTTTGTAACGTTTAAAAATATTGAAGCTGCGAACAAAATTTTGGTATAGGTGTTCATAAAATCACCTAATTAGTCCATTTTCGGTTGTCTGTCAGTCTGTTCGTCTGTCTGTCAACACGATTGCTCAAAAAAAAAAAATCAAGCTGAAATTTTTATAGAAGCTAAAAAACTATCCGACCAGCCGTCAAATGTACCCGATTTTTGTACTTTTTTGGTTGGTTTTAGTTCGTATCTCAAAAACTATTCGACCAGTCAACTTTTTTGGGTCAAATTTACCTTATATACTTAGTTTTATTGAAATTTTAGATAAAAAAGTTTCTCGATTTTTTGCAATTTTTTTTAAGGGGTACGTACCTTTTTGAAAAAATCGAGAAAAACGCCAAAAAATTTTTGTTTTGGTTTATATTGGCTTACGGTCTATTAAGTCTATAAATAAATATTATATCTATAAGTGGATATTATTGTAATGCGATGACTTTATCACTATTAAAAATGCATATTAATCCATACCGCCAATAGCATTTTACGCAATTTACATGAAAATGCTAATAAGTTTATTGAATGAATCATTTGAATTAATTTTCTGGTGATGTAAATACTGTAATACTTTATGAAATTTTGTAAAGAATATTATAAAATAAAAATTTATTTTTAGCAAACAAATAAAATTAAACTATAAACACAAAAATAATATTTAAAAAAATGATTTTATAGTTAAAGATTTTAAGTCATAGTCTATTTTAAAATTCTTTGCCAAGACTTCATACAAAAGACTGAGACTACAAAATTTTTTACAGCTAGAGATTGCGATACATAGTGGCAAAGCGAATTAGATGCTTGGAATCCATAAAAAAATACAGCACAGTGATCAGGTCGTCGTTTTGTTACTGATCAGATGTTCATTACCCTTCCCCTATGGGTGTATAGAGTTTTAAACCCTCCTCCCCTCGGGACCCTTTACGTAATTAATAAATGGCCCCCAATGTAATTGTCTCGATATTAGAATAATCGTTGATATTAATAAATTGCAAACCATTTTTCAGTCTCAAAAACTGGTAGGCACCTCAGGCAGGGCTGGATTTAACATTTGAGGCCCCCTGTGCCGAAAAATAGGGGACCCCTTCTTATTTTAAAGACAAAAATATAACCATCACGTGTAATATGAAATATTATTTAAATAGTATTGAAATAATTTAAACGTCAGTTTCATTGTATGTTAAAATTTCTTTAATTATTTTGACTATCTGATTTTTACAGTAAATTTTACTTTGTAATTATTATAAGCACTCTGAGTTATTGAGTTTTGGAGATCTACGAATGAAAATCGCATGCTCGCTTATTCCATCAGCCATTTGCTGCTTCATTTTTTCCCATTTTTTTCCATTTAATTGTTGGGGTCCCCAGACTATCGGTGGCTCTGGACTTGTGCCCAGTCGTGCCTATGTATTAATCCAGCCCTGATCCCAGTTAATATTAGCCACTACGTTTAAAATATTTTACGCCTATCATCCAGCCCAAATAATATTAATCGGGTATTTAATGAAAAACGGTAATTTAAATATTTTAATTTATATATGAAATGATAAATAAGTTTTGCAATTACTTAAACAAATGAAGTATATTTTTAATTTAACATGTTCTTTAAATAAATGATTATTTGTGTATTTAAATGTTCTCCGATTCTATCAATCAGCAGCTCAATTATTTTACATGAATAATAAATTTCATAATAATGCATTAAAAATAGTCAATTAAAAAATATGTCCACGAAAAGATTAGTTTATAGTCAGTCGATATTCGAGAAGTTACGGAGAAAATAAGAAAATATACGGAATAAATTATGGAGCGTAAATATCGTAGCTATCGATATAGTAGCTTGATCAGTAAGCGATGGGCTCGAGGATACTATTGATTTTTATGTTATTTGGAGCTTAGATCACAAATTGTTTGGCCTTCGGCCGAATTTTCGACCTTCTTAAGCTATATCCCCATTTTGGCCGCCTGTCTATAAGATCCGTAAGCCAGTTATATTTGGCCCAGAAAAACCAATGACGTTTATTCCTTTTTTGGGTAGATTTTCAATTTTGGCGTCTCGAGACTCTTTTCTCCTAATCGAGACACTTTCGAGCTTACTTTTACTGTAGCCATGTTTTGACTTTTTTTTACTAAGAGATGGCATACAATGAAATATAAAAAACAAAAAACCAAGGGAGTAGTTTATTGGCATCTACACCCAATGGATAAAGATGGTATTTTTGCATTCAGTGAACCTTAAAAGGTAAAGATTAATTTTCTTTTTTCTATTAATATTTCTATGTTACTTTTATATTTTCTTAGGTATAGTATAATATTTACCAATTGAATAAATTTTAAAATTCCAGGTGTTGTTTTCATATATCCTGTGTTTAATAAGAGCGCTGAGGTCGTCGTTGTTGTTGTGGTCCTTGTAACTGTGATCGAATGAGACATTTTGGTGATTGTTGTTTAATGGTCTCCACAACTGTAAAATAAATAACTTATATTAGGAATCAATGAAAATTAAGGATTAATTATATTCCCATAAAAATCGTTTTTGAATCAAAAATGTTACCGTAAAATGAAAAACAATTTTCAAATTAACACGGTACCTTTTTTGATTAAGTCATTTATAAATTACAGCTTTTAGTAATATAATTAAATGCTAATGTGTCTACAATAATCTCACATCATATATAGTCTAGCTAGGTATGAGTCACTGACCATAGCACTGAGAGTCAACAATTTCATTGAATACAATTTAATTTGAATACTTGAAGCAATGATAGTTTATTATTATTTTTTACCTTGATATTCTGATTTTGGAATCTAAAATTATGTCACGAATGCTTATACTCTTTTAAAGACGTTACCAAAAAATTGAGTGAAATATCTGAGTCTTGGTAGATTTTGTTTGATCTTGGAAAAATTAGACGAAAATTATGAGTAAAATTTTTCGATATATACCAAAGTTTTTGAAATTTTGATGTCAGGTGAGAGAGATGAGAATGATTTAGAGAAAATCACTTACAGAATAAATAACACACAAATGCCAATCATTTCATCACTTTTAATGTATTTGATGGGAAAACGAGTGTCACTTGTTACAATTTTCTTTATAGGAAAATATTTGTCATGCTTTTAACTAATGAATATTGGTTTTTCCAATTAATCTTAAAGAAAATTAGCATTCTTATATAATAAAGTATACCTTTAAAAACGCTTCAATATAGGATTTACTTATATGTTCAAAACGTAAACTTTAACTCATTTTGTAAATCGTTAGAGATAGAACAAAAGTTTAAATGTAAAAAAATGTTCTTTGTAAAAGCAACCAAATAAAAACAACTTTTGCTTGAAACATTTTTTTATAAACATCACTGTTTACCCGTGAGGGCGCAAATTAGGTATGTATTATAAGGGAATATCAGTTATGTGTGTGTGACACGTATGTAAGAGTGACTGTGTTCCTTTACTTACATAACGTACATTGTCTATACATGGTATTTCAATAATTAACTCAGTCAATTGTTTGTTTTCACTTGTATTTCAAAGTTTCTACTGTGTCTAGAAAAAGGACGTTTTCCAAGCTATAAGAGTATTGTCATTATTTTAATGTTCGTCATCTAACATTTGATGAAGTCTTGCTACTACCCGGAGACGACGTATCATCCTGTATTTAATTCCATTGAGTAGGAATCATTCTATATAACATATTATCGAATTATAACTTATATGTATAGTAAAAATATCAAAGTACAGTAACCTTATGTATACGTTTTTTGACTTTTGATTCCCTATTATTTTCAAGTTAGATAACATTTTCAAAATATCTCATATAAACAAATTCTGTTTATTGTTATTGATGATAAAGTATTTTTAAATAGATATAAATTATGTTCATAATATCCTTTTTGAATTTGTAAAATGTGAGGAGCTTCTACACGACCATATTCAAAACCATAATCTTATTACTCTTACTTAACTAACTATAACTTTTTAATTGTGAGTGTTAAGGCTTTTAAAAATAGATCTTGGTAATTTTTCTAACCAAATTTTCATTAGTTACTCCAATAGCCGGAACAAAACAAGTAGGTTTATAAAGCAATTTTCTACAGATGGGATTTTTTTGTTGGAATATATTCAAGGGAATGCCTCAAATACACCCGCAATTTAGCAGAGCGGGGAGCGCAAGATTCAGCTGCCTCATGGAAAACACGTTTTATCAAATAGATGGTGAACTGTCGTGCATTGTACGACAAATATATCATTTTCGAAGATAGTAACATTTTCTATAATTTAAAACTCTTTCATTAAAAACTTATTTCTGTATAATGTATAATGAAACTTTGATCCCCTTCAAAACGTCGAATTTACTCGAAATTTGTCATACTTATCAAGGACCGATGACAATACATTAATTTAATAAGTTTATTTGATTATCCAGATCAGGATTTTGCAGGATTAGCTATTTTCATATTTGAAAATAGATACATTTATTTGCGCTCCCACCATATTTTTTTTATAGTTAATTTTTTATAAATAAATCATAATCTAAAAAACTAAAAAAAGCAAAATAAATAATAGTAAATAAAAAAATCGCTTTTGTAACTAACTGAACTAAAAGATCATTTTATCGTTAAAAAGCGTGGGGTGCTTTTTAAGATATTTTAATATGACTTTACTTTTATCAATATCTGTTTATAAAATATTTACAATAATTGAAATTTAGCACCCCACGCTTTTTTACAATAAAATAATTTTTTGAATTTAAAAAAATTATTTTCCACCTTTTAGTTCAGCTAGTTACAAAAGCATCTTTTCTAGTTTTGAAACTATTATTTATTATTTTTACGACTGGCAACAGACCCATGTGTTTATATATCCACACATATACTTCCAAAACTTGATTTTAGATTTAAAAGACAGTAAACGACAAATTAACGAAGTTCTAACATCCCATTTTCGCCTTTATTGTCTTATAATTGCCGTACATCAGTTTAAAGAAGAAAGAAAAGTCACTGAAGTTAGAAATATGCCAAACTTAAGGCTTTGCCACAGATTCGTAGATCACTGCGATTGAAGTAATAAAACTGTTCCAAGATCTGTATATGGAAGTACCTAATAAAAAAGTATGTTAAGAAAACACTGAATTGAGGCTAGTCAATAGTTTACAAGTTTAGCGTCATATTGGTATAGAAGCGCACTTATCTGAAATATTTTTTTTAAAAGGATAACTGATTATGATTTTGTACATGACATGATAAGATAATAGGTCAAAAGTGATTTTTTTCATTTAAACGTTTTTTAAATAACTGATAAATGAATTTTTATAAGGAAATTATTCTTAAAAGTGTTTATTTTTAACCAAAATGTAAAGAAATATTATTTTTAGATAATTTCATTCAATAAAAAAGCTTAAGAAGCGGATTGATTTAAAAATTTTTAATTTGATAATTTGTAGTTTTTTTTTCTTCAAATTAGATATCTTTAATTGTAAATCTTCTACTTCTGACCCCAAAATTTCAACATTTTTGAGTTTCATGTTCACCCCTCGTTACCGATTCGCCAACAGGCGATTTTGTTTACTGAGCCACTTGAAACTTTTGTAAACTTCTAGCTGAGTGAAAATGGGTTTCGATTCGAAGTCTCAAAATTTTTTTATAGTAATATTTGCTGAGTTGTGAATAGGCCACCAAAAATTTTTAATTGCATTTTATCATTTGATCATATTTTAGTTTTACTATGTACCATATGTGTACTATCCAAAAGGGTGTGGTTATATGTTTTCTATATAATAATCAATAAAAATACATAATTTACTTCAAATATTTATCTCTAATTTAGAAAAAAAATTGATATTCCCCAACTAAATTTTATTATAGGCTATGAACACATATTCCTGCTGATAACTGTTGAACATTACCACAAAGTATTAAAAGTGACCTATTTATCACCATAACTATTTGTTGATATTTGTTTCCTGTTGCAAGTGTTCAAATTTACGTTAATTTAATGAGTGTATTTTATTTGTTGCTGATATCTCTATTGAAAAAATTGATATGAATTTATATACTAGCCTATAAGGTAAACTGGTGGAATCAATTATATAGGGCTTCTAGGATATTCATCGAAGTATACGAAAAAGTGTTTTTAGAGATATATTGCAATTTTCAAATGGAATAAAATTTGGTAAATATTTCTGATTAATTTTGTACCGCGTTTAAAATAATGCCCAATGTTATATATTATATCTGTCGCAGTCAATTATCTTAATTAACCGTTCAGTTAACGGTCTAGCCTTTTTACTAAACGGCGCCGTTCAAGTAACGCCCTTAATGATATGCAGCCGTAGCTTTAATAAAACATTTAATGAACTGACTGGCTGATCCTTAGGCCATTCATATAATATTATCATTTATTTAATCATGGGATCAAATAGCGTGGGAGAAATAAAGAAATGGAACTCTCTGAATTTTTATCGCTCTAGTTTGTATCTGAGTACTGCTGCGAAAATCAATTTTAAATAGTATCATACTTAGTTCCAAGTTTTTGTCACTGCATTCCTCCATTGTCCTTTTTTTGCGTCAACGCAAACAATTTAGGAGAAATAGAAACATTGATTGCCGGCCCCATATTGATATTGTGTGGGCTCCAGCGCTAGGTGGCAGAAAGTGAAACTACATTCAAATGAATCAGCTAGGCAAGTAGTTAAACGTTATCGATCCAAGTCATTTGCCTACACACTACTAAGGGAAGTCCCACTTAAGCTCAAAGAATTCCCTACATGATTTTTCTCCTTTGTTGGATGGAAAATCTGATCATGTTGTTGATTAGGAGCAGCGTCTACAAAAGGGTTTGGCGTAAATGAAATCACTTAGGAGAAAAATTCAGCCATGGAAAAAAGTAATTTGTAAGAGCTGAAATTAAAACCTACAGCCTTATAATTACCCAAATATAAATTTATGGAAGTACAAATTTTCATTATACCATTTGTTATCCTAAAATTATATTAAAATTTTTTTTTTTTAAATTCCGAAAATATAATTTATAAATCGATAAAATAATTTTTTAATATTTTAGCAAAACTTATAAATTAAATTTAAAAGTGTTGAAATCACCCAATTTCTATTTTTAAAGTATGATTTAAAATGTAAATTTTTTTAAAAACATTATTTTCAGAATTTATGTCAAACATATGAAAATTTATTCATGAAAAACATGTATATAAACAATTAATAATCTATATATAAATGACCTAATAATCAAAGCTGTATGTAATGTTTTCCAAAATTTATTAAAGTTCCCGCCATAATTCATTCAGACAACAATAATACGAAAATATAAAATACATGTTTATTACATACATACCAATAAAATAATCCAAAATTATGGAAAAAAAATCACTTAAAAAAAATTAAAATGGGAATAAAACTTTTCATTTAATGTTCACACGGTGAGAAACAATAATGTACTGACACTTTAAAAAAAAAAGATTTTGAAAAGTAATATTCGGCGCCGCGCCGATAAAATATTAAATGACGCGCGCTACTGCTAGCTGCACCTTCTCAGCTATATAAAATATTTTTGTTTTACTTAAATGTTATTAAATTGTTTGTACAATCGTTTTAAATATATTTATTTATATCCCATGATAAAATTAATATAACGTAATTTTTTAATCGTGCTTAGTGTACGTGATCTTTGCAATGGTTTTTATTTCAACAGTAGTGGGTGTTTTATGTTCACATATTTTATTTGTGTATTGTTGTATTATTTTAATATATTCATTACAAAATAAGACAAAAAGCTCGTTAAAAAGTCGAGAGAAAAATCAATTCAGTCAGTTTAGAAGGTCCCGCGAGTTTTGGTGAGCTGTACAGGTAAATTTACGAAGACAAAAAAAGGAAAGTGAAGAAATAGAAAAAAATGTAATAAAGTAGACAAATTTTTGGCCAAAGGGCATATCAGGAGGCCCCAGATAAATTAACGAAGACTAAAAAAAGGGAAAGCAGTGAGTTTAGGCCAGGCATGGGCGAGTTATTTTAAGCCAAAGTCACCATTGTTATAAGTTTATTGCGTACTATAAAGTTTATTGTGTGTCTCTTTATTCAAGTCCGCATTGCTCCTAGAGAAGGAAGCGAGACGAGAATACGACTCTTCAACCTATTTCAGTTTCTCAATGGTAATGAGATAGGTAGAAAAAAATGTTGTCTCTCTGTCTTACTCGTACTATTGGTTGACACTGGTTAGGGTATCACTGTCTTACTCGTATGTTAGTTACGGAAGTCTGAGTGGTTTCTCCAAGCCACGCTTACCCATGCATGGTTTAGGCCAAAGGGCACCCCAGAAAACTTCAGGTAGAGTAAAAGAAAACACACACTCACAATCTCGTTGTTAGAAATTGTTACATGTGTTGACTTAATCCACTACTGATCATTTCCTTGTCTAGACAGGTATCAAACATCGTAGCTCATAAATATCACTGTGATAAACAGTGATAATTTTGTAAAAATTCCAAATTAAAGGCTTTTTTTTTTTTTTTAATTCGACTGATACATTTATTTTATCAATGTGGAAACTCGGTAGGCAATTCGCTTTACTTATATACAAAGTGTTGAAGTTTCGAGTATAAAAAACATCATTTTTCAACTTACCTCATCGTTTTGAAATGTAACATATTGATAGTGACGTTGTTATCACTTCACTATGGGAACCACGACAAAATCAAAATAGTTTATTCTTTCCATTCGTGTTCGATAATGCTCTAATCACGATAATTGTTTCGCCTAACTATGACAAATTCATTTACCTGTCGGGTTTCCATTCAAGATATCAAAGTCTGCAGTCACAAAAATCACTACTTAGTGGTGGGTAAAAAATATGATGCCATTTTTAAGTTTTAAACATAGCGTTAAATGTTGGGTAGGTAAAGTATGAAAAACGAGACGTGATATATATGTATCCTCGGATCAAGCAACGTGTTGTATATGTATCCTCGGATAATTGTTACGCACTTAATTTTACAATTATATTCTCTTTTACAATTATATTAAATTTTATTTACCACCAGTCATTCCGGATAAATGAAAATACCAACTGAACGTGTTAGTTACTAGGCCCTCAGAGAAGTTTCAATAAGCGGGACATCCTAGTACCAAACATATACCATACAGTGTTGGGATCCATCAAGTAATTAAGAACAACGCTCTTAATTACTTGATAAAGCCGGGCTATTAAAAATTTAAAATGAATAAAATTCGTTTTCCATACGGATTAATTTATATATTATATCCTTTATTAAAAAATTAATAAACTTAATTATTTTGCCAACAAAAAATATCTATAAAATAAAAAAAGTCGCTTCCGTTTTACGAATTTTATCGCAAACAAAATGTTTTACATTGAAAAAACATGTACATTTGATTAAAAAAAACAATACAATATAATTAATATTCAATTAAAACATAAAATAAGTATTTTTTTAAATATTATTATTTCGTTTTCATAAATTAACAAAGAAATCATTTGTAAGAAATTAAGGAGTTTTACGATATAGTGTTAATTCTTAAAAAGCATCATGAAAATTTAAGGATGTTCCAGCATGGTATTTGCAGTTTCTATGTTAAAGCAATGGTACAATTTTTTTTTCGACAGAATTTAACGAAAAATTAAATTTAAGAATTTAATAATGCTTACTATTATTTCCCAAAGTTTCAGAAATTTTGACCGTTTAAAATGGGAAATAATTATGCCAACGTCCCAATTTCGATCAATTTACGTCAAAATTAATATCTCGAAAGTGAAAATTAATTTCTAATTTTTTTTTTTAGAATTGTATTGTATAAACATTTTTTTCTACTTTTTCTTCAATATATAATAATATCATAAAAAATAGTTGGAGAGACCGGACATTTTACATGCTTTAAATGGGACATGACCCTCAAAATCGCGAACTTTGTCTTTAAATATCTCGCGATCTAAACGGTCAAAAATTATGAAATTTTAGGAATTCATAAATAAAGCTATTATAAACCCGAGAAACAAAATTCGGCCAAATCTGTCGAAAAGTGATTTCATGCTGGTACTACCTTAATTCAGTAAAATCTTTTATAGAAAACGAGTTTAAATTATCTCTTGTGTTTTTTATGTTATAGTTAGGTCACGCGGACAGACAAGAAGGCGAACATCGCTCAACAACGAAATAGGCAAATACTAAGCAGTATGCAACATTCCAAAATAAAATAATCCTTTCATTTTGCAGTGTTATTTGTATATACAGCGATGTATGCCCAACTTGATACTTGCCTATGTTCGTTGATGAGTAATTTTCGTCTACAGCTACTAATAAAAGCTCTACTTGAATGTATGATGAAGGACTTTGGATTCTGGATGGGCAAAAGAGGCAAGAAGTCTTGAAACTGTAAATTAGATATATCATTTAAAAAAAACAACTTTATTCTACTTCTGAATCTATCAACAGTGTCGCGCTGACAGTTTCCGTTTTCAAATAATTTTTCACTGACAATTTTTTACTGTTTCAAAAGTTATCTTTCCATCACAATCCAAAAGACCTTCGCCATATCATAAACTTTAATTTCCCCACAAAATGATCGTATTATCTGTTATTTTGAAAAAAGTAAATCACACTATTTAATAACCCTAAACATAAAACTCTTTAATTTTTATTTACACAGAAGTATTGACAAAGGAGTTAGACTATAAATAGAGTACTTTGTCTATGAATATTTCATCAAATATTTTCTTTGATGGCCAGAATGGGTTATTCAAGATCTAAAAGGAATTTAGTTCTATAAATACCATCGACATAAGAGTCTGATAGACATTATAATAAAGTTTTAGCAGCCACAGAGGCGGGTCATGAATTTGTGGGGCTTAGGGCTAATACCAGACCATAACGAGGGTTCGCTGTTCAATAAGTGGTATCAAAAAGTACCATATTGGCAATTTTGATAAACCAAGAATGTAATCCTACTTAATTTGAGTCATACTTTTCAAATTTGTGATCAAAATTTACCTTGCTGTAAAAGATTTCCAGAATGTGCATCCTGGTTCCAGAATTAAGCACATAAGTGATAGCGAAAAATTGACATCACAGCTAAAAAAATGACCCAAAATTAGTGGCTTACAAAAAAAATTCCAATAAGATCGGATCAAATTTACCTGTGTTATCAAAAAATCGAATTATTTAACTTTATGACGTCATCAGAATCAAAAAAATTTAATTTTGCTCTATCACATCCTAATTTTGATAAACCAAGTATGTAATCCTACTAAATTTGTGATCAAAATTAACGTAGTTCTGATAGGTTTCCATGAATGTGTACAAAGAGCAACTGTATACGTTATTATTGCAAAATAAATTGACAGGTTAGTATAGTTGTGATATATAAATTATAAAGCAAAATCTTAACATTTTTCTGGAGACTTGTACCATTTATATCCACGGGGCCCTGGACTGCAGCCTGAAAATCCCTTAAGAAGATCCACCCCTGAGCGGCCATAAGGAAAATAAATGATAAAATATCACAAATACAATAGTTTTGGAAAACAAAACAACTATCTATAAAATTAAAAGTTTTTATGATTGATTTTTCCCTCAAAAACAGATACCGCCATAGTAATTTAAATATGAAATTCTCTACGCAAAACAAGCAAATATGCCCGAATAAACTGTCATCAATCAACTGTTATTCACTAGTATGAATGAACAGTCTAATCAACAAGTGAAAATGGTTGGAATCTGAGTTAATGGTTGATACCTATATCATTGGATACTAAAGTTTTGTCTTTATTTGCGCCTTCACGAAAAACCAATCATATTAACGAAAAAATGTTCTATGTCTAATGATTTGCAAGACCCAATTGATCTTTCGTGTTGCGAATTTACGAACTCAAACTAATTTTTTACGTTCTGAACACTCTATCCAAATTTCAACTTGATATATTTCATTGTTTTTCAGTCATGGTGCTAACAGACGGACGGACAGATGGATGGACAATCGTAAATGGAGTAATTAGTCTATTTATGAACACCTATACCAAAATTTTGTTCGTATCATCAATATTTCTAAGCGTTACAAACTTGGGACTAAAATTAATATACCACAGACTAGGTACTGTTCTATTTAAAAGGTTTACGACTGCTTATAACTGCTTTAAGCCTACTAATTGATGATTTTTCCAATACTGTGATTTTTTTTTTATAAGATTGGCGCCATATTTAAATTATCATGACTAAACCTATCTACGACGTAACTAATTTTTCCAGTCTAAATCCAGCTAAAAAAAACATAAAACAAATCATACAAAATTACAATTTTACAAAACTATGTAGGTAATCTAACTATAGTTAATTTCACATGTAAAGCTTTCACTTCAGTAAAACTTGATTAGAAAAACAAAAACAACATTTACGCTTGACGTTTTAATTAATGATGATCTATTTCGATAAGTATTTTACTACAAAGGTTCATATTTTTATAGTTCAGAATTCGTAAAAAAATTACAAAAGTATATAAATATATTATTTTTTGTTTGTAAAATTTAAAAAAGAAAACACCGTGAATGAATTTTTTTTTAATAGAAAAAAACACAATAATTAATTTTAAAGCTAGCAATTAATTTAAGAATTAAAAAAATATATTATTATTATTAATTTGAACTTAATTAAGTGCATTTATAAGTGACATTATATATGTTTTCTTTTTTTTTGTTTTGTATATTTACATTTACATTTATTGTATTCTTAAATACGTATTAAATTACTTATTTTTTCAATTCCGTGGACGGAACAAATTGCGAGTGACTCACATGAATTATTTAACATTTCATATAGGGTAAATCTGTCCAAAAATACGCATTTTTTATTATTATTATCATATTTCAAAAATTTTTTTGGATGCGATATGATGAATGAGAGAGAAGACTGCCAGTTAGTACCTATGTATCATTGTTATAGTCATATGTCATAATCATATGATGCAATATCTAGCCAATGACATATAGATTAGACAAAGACACATAAGGTACTAAGTGGCAGTCTTGTCTCTCATTCATCATATCGCAAGTTATGGACCATGGCGTTCTCTATGTATAATATTCTATAGTATAAACTCCAAAAACATTTTTAGGGTTCCGTACCCGCAGGGTAACCAACGGAACACTATTACTAAGATTCCGCTGTCCGTCTGTCTGTCAGCAGGCAGTATCTCCTGCAGGGTAATACTTATAAGCCGTTATAACAACACAATAATGAAAACCAATATAAAAAATTCCAAAATGGCCACTATACAAAATTATTTTTTAAATTTAGGTATACGCGAGCCTGAATTTAGACTCAGTCTTGACCGGTTTTATTGTTTTTGGTGATGATATTGTACTGACTTATACAGGGTGTTATTGATAGCAGAAAAGTATACCAGTAAATTAAGCTTATCAAGACAAATAAAAAAAGGAAAAGCTCTTTACCAAATTTTTTTGATCTAGAATCTCCCGAATCAGGCTTCAGATCGAAATTTGGTAAATAGCTTTTCCATTTGTCTTGATAAGCTTAATTTACTGGTATACTTTTCTGCTATCAATAACAGAACACCGTGTATAACAAAATCAATGCTTTAATCTTAGGCTACAGACCTTCTAAAAATACGCACTAAAAGAGTCTAATATTACAAGAGAAAAAAATAAAGTGTCGTTCAACAAAAGCTTTCCAATATTCAAACCAGAGAAATTAGTACTTTACAGATAGTCAAACCAGAGTTTTCTCAATTGACTTTGTTTGCAAAAGTATTAATAGTTTTTCAAGGAAAGCCTAGATTTAAAAAAATATTGCGTGGTGTCTGCCGGAGAGCCTAAATGTCCATACATTAATGCATATTCTTAGGCAATGTGTATTCTTGGATAGTTTTACTTCAGGTATTTATATCATTGCAATAATTATATCAGAAAATTAACCATTAAACTATTTTAATTCCAAATTTTCGTTAAACTTCTTTTTTCCACTTGTGTTTATTATCTTTTTCCGAATTTGACTAGACAAATAAAAACTAAAAATGATTTGAAGTATAGTTTCTTTGTTCATAAAAATTTTTTTTCTAATATAATCAGTACAAAGTAAATAACTTAAATTCTAAGTAATTTATTAGAATTCTATTTATTTTCGATATATTGTACAAAATAATTTCTGTATGATGTTTATTGACCAACGCGATTGTTGTTTTTCCACTCGATATATAATAAATAAGCGCCAAGTGCATATGCTAATGTGTTGAATAAACCAAAAATCTGTAAAAAAAAGAATAAATAACATTTAATTCATTTTTTGAAATTGAGAATTTGTAAATAATATTTCTAGGATTATATTTATAAGAATTATATTTTGATTAAATGCTTAGTTTAGGTCCATATCCAAGCACTTGCATAATTCCGTACACTTCCGTAAACATAAAGAAATAAAGAATGGATTTATCTTGTCAAAAATTCCTTGTTTTCGTTAAATAAATAAAAAATTTGTCAAATCAAATTTAACATTGGGTCTCCGTAGATTAATTGGATTATTACCCATTTGTTTTCACTTGATAGTCGAATGTTTAATTTTACTTGCATTTGTTGTGTCTGGCATGTTAGAAAAAAGTTTATAATTTTCCTTTCGTTATAAGCAACAATTTTTGAATAAACAATATAGGTATAGCGTGCTTTATTTATATCATTTATTTACAATGCTTGCATGAAAGTTAATAACTCTTTCTTATCAAACTCAATTTTTCATTGTTTGTAAAATAAATATGTAATTTTTTTAAATTCTAGCCCAGTCAATAAACACTAAAACTGTCCTAAATCTCCGAAACGTCATGAAAAGTCTCGACTTTGAGGATTTTTTTAATTATTTGAAATAAGAAGCATAATAATTGGGGCGCCAAAAGTTATGAGAATTTTCTATGCAATTAAAGGAGAGAAACTTTAAGCTTTTCTCGTAGAAACGATTTCTTTCATACTTTGATTATCGAAAGGTATTGAAAAAAACACATGGATAACTATTACGAACTGATGGTCTTAAAGACTGCTATTTGGATATTTTTTAATTACATATTTGGGATTTTATATGGTTAATGGGGGTTTTTTGTGTCTGGTAAAGCAGTGTCTTCAAATTTTAGCTACATCGCATATTCCGTTTTCAAATATTTAAAAAAATAAATTTCAAAACTTCAACTTTAGGACGATCGCTTAGCTTAACTACTTAGGTAGGCTACTGAGCTACTTTACTTACATAGGTAAGTTTAATAAAATTGGCTTATTTTGAGCTGTACTATATACGTGATAGAAAGTTAAATCAACCTGTTAGAGACAGTCTTGTGTCTAGTCTCATGGTTTTTCAGAAAAATTACAGTTTTTTTTACTAACTGTCAATTTTCCTGTCTGGAAATGCATCTTATTCTGTTACCATCATACACTGTACCATTATTTGGTAGAAAAATTAAGCGAAATTAAGTTATTGAACTTTCAAATAGAGAGGAAAATACTGTTTAGTATATAATTTAATGAAGGTCATTCGTATACACGATTAATTCAAATACATATTTTATGCAGGTTGATAGAGATAAATGTCTAAAATTTTCTCTAAGTATCGTCCTCTGGCTGTTAGCCTCTAATATCTCTTTTACAAAATTTCCTTCTGAGCAGTTTTTTCATTCCCATAATACCGGAAAAACGTAGGTTTGAAAATTTTTCAACAGCCGGCTAATTTTTACACAATTGTTAAATAAATATTGTTAAAATTAAATGCGCATACTGGCCTACATATTTTATGATTCGTTTTCTCAGTCCTATGCCATAAACATATCAATTTAACGACTATATGATTTATTATGAACACTTTTTTTTTTTTAATTTTTTGGACTTCAAATGAAACGTCGAATGCAATAAAATAATTGGGCCAAATATATAACATTAATTTTTATTTCATGACATATATATTACTAATAAGGCCACTATTATTCTGTTTTATGCTATTCAATTATCTTGCATTCAAGAAAATAGCAAATGGTTGTTCATATTTTTTCAATAGGCCGTTTTCTTGACGTGTTTTCTGTTTTCCACATTGGAAACGCTTCAATTTCCAAAATTTTAAAGAATGAAAATGTTTCAAAGTTTCGTAAGAGTGTTCGTCACGAAATCATACCTCCCTCTTTACTGTAGACTATATGCAGATCAAATTTGTGTCCACGACATATGTGTAAGTACAAAGTTTGAAACATACAAATTGATTATGGTTTATTTTTCAACAGGATTTTCGTTTTGTATCTATAAATAAGCCATCCAATATTTATGTATACCTTTTCACTTTACATACATACAGACATACACACAACATACCAACAGTAAGTTTGCATAATTTTAACCTAGATATCTTATTATCAACAAGTTGTAATTAATGTGAAAGTTTTCTATTCACTATTCGTATCAAAACAAAAAGAAAATATAATTTAGAAGACATTTTTTAGTCAAATTTTCCCCAAAAAGATAGACTTATGCATATTATCAAAGGGGAGCAGGGAAAGGGGGTGTTATAAATCCGTTACATGACTCCTTGAACACATTGTACCCTTTAGTTCAAATGAGCTGAAATTCGGTTACGTAAAAACTGCTTTATTGGACATTTGTATTACTTTGATCTTCAGTAAAATCTCCCCAAATTGAGCAAGAGAGTTGGAAATTGACTGACAATCAATGGGACCAGGACTACCATGCCGTATCTATTTCAAGAAGAAATTTAATTACATGATCGCATATAGGTAGATAAATAATATATAGGAACAAATATTGTAATAATAGTTGAGAGATAACCAAAAATATTTATTTCAATACCTGTTAAATCACGATTCACGACCCTACCCAAATTTTTATATAATTACTTTCTGTTAAATGTCTTCACTTCAACAAAGGCGCCAAGAGAATAGATTTTTGGTGGGGAATCGCTGTAATACAAATATTCAAGAGATAAACTGAAAAAGACCTATAAAACTAAAAGTTAAACCATAATTTTTAAACAGTAATTAAATCTTGTTTTTCACAATTTGTTCAAAGTTCACAAATAAGCCGCAATATGCTCCCACCTGCTATCGTGCTTCAAACGCCTTTGAATTTTACTACAAAGGTGTATTTCTATTATAGACTTGCCATTAACCAAATTGGGCATGTGTCAAGACAAGCATTAATTGGTTCAGTTGTGTTCATTCTAAATCATATCGCTCCATATATCTTACCATGCAAACCGTACTCGAGATGATAGAACACTAAAACCGCTTTGAGATCGATTTTTTATCGAGTAGTTTGCATTAGAATCAGCAAGTCAATTATAAAAAAAATTGTGACCTATTTTGATTATTTACAATCCATGAACAAAAGTTTCCTCGGTGCACCTGGTGAACAAGACGACCTAGTTGTACACCTCATCCCCAGAATTATCTCTTAATTGTTATAAAATTCATCCAAAATAAATACTCAGGGATTTTCGAGGTCACTGATCACAAATGTGATGTATGAAATACTCCTTGCGATACTTGGGCACCAGGGTACCCTGGCTGTAGAAATTGGTAACGAAATGGATCCAAAATCGGTATTCATGATTTTCTAGGTTGTTGATAACAAATATGGCAATAAATTTCGATTTTTGCCGCAAAATTCTAGATTAATTTTTTGTATTACTTAAATAAGTATTTCGACTACCAAGTAGTCATCATCAGTATGAATTAGCTAATCGTAATTACTATTATTGTGTATGTTACTCGTTGCTAATTTGTTGGCGGACTGCAGTCAGCCACCAAAACCCGGAATTATTGCACAACGGAATCCTTAAAATCTAACTAATAAGATTTAATATTTTAAAATACAATCACTATTCATAGCTATGAATAAATAATTATTAATAACAATTCAACAACAACAATAATAATATTTATAATATCCTTGAATTGAATGACATCAACATAAATGAATTTTTACATCCATCCAATCCAACATATGGACCGTGAGCTCATAATGAAGACGAATTTCGATGATTCTATTCATCTGCGATGGTAAATTTGATAGATTAGATCAGTTTTGAGTTAGAAGTAAGTTTTATAAGATCTTTTGTACTGTGACCA
Organism: Chrysoperla carnea; assembly: GCF_905475395.1. Taxonomy (NCBI): domain Eukaryota; kingdom Metazoa; phylum Arthropoda; class Insecta; order Neuroptera; family Chrysopidae; genus Chrysoperla; species Chrysoperla carnea. Next base: position 18,262,022 of record NC_058339.1, read on the forward strand.
GTTTGATAAATTCGTTTGCTTCAAAGGTGTTTCAGAAGCCCTACAGCTTGTATAAACTTTAGGATTTTCCTGGGCGACACCTCCTTTATTTCACTAGAGTGAAGATAAAACCATCTCAAGTAATGACTAGTGTTTCACGAGGTACGAGGCGAGGCGAGGTTTTGGTATCACATTTCCTCTAATATATTTTGTATTGCGACCAGGATTTAGGATTTTCCTGGGCGACACCTTCTTTATTTCACTTGAGTCGTGAAATAGGCGTAGAGTCGTCATCCCAACCCTTTTTTTTATTAAGACCCTCGCCTCGTCTCGGCCTCGGCCAAGGTAGAATGGTCATTATCCTCGCTTCACCTCCAAATCGACTGAGGTAGAATGTTGACTAGCCTCGCCTTATTTTTAATTCGTATTGAGTTGACAGTATGCTTAAATGATGTTTTCCCAGATAAAAAAGTTCGGTAAACGCGATAGGGTTTATAAATGGTCCCTTTAGCAATAAGCTTATTGACTAAATTTTTTTCATCACTTCAGGTTAATAAGTATCACTGCCGGACAGAAAAGTGAAAAGTTTTTGAAAATCTTTAGAAATACGCAAAATATTATCGTTGAAAATACCTAATTAAACAAAGAGGAATATAGGATATAGTGACTTCTTTGTTCGATATCATTATAGAGATATATATAAAATACATATAAAACTTTGTTTTGCTAAAAGGAGATGGGCAACAATCTTTGAATGCTTACAGATTCTAGATTTAAATATTTATGCATAATGTGACAAATTTGACATTAGGCAACTACCGTTTTGTCCAAAAGGCAAAAAGAAATCATAAAAATTTCACTTCATCATGGACTCACGGTCTGAATCCAACATACATAATATTACATACATATTTGCTTATTCTTCATAATATATTTTTTCGCTTGGAGTGGAGTATACAAAACAAATAAACAAACAATAATAGGTTTGCAATCAATCTTCTGTTGCATGACTTCAGTTTTATATATTCTTATATATGCTGTTGCTTACTTAATGAATAAATAATTTGTAAGATTAACTCACTGATGAATTTTATTATAAACAATAAACCATTATATTATATACTAGCACGTAAATTGTTATTATAGTATTATATAATATAATGGGCAATAGTAAACCTGTTGAAAAATTAACGATCATTTGTTTGATCCAAACTATTTTAAAAAAATGCGAAAGTTGTTACTCTTATTTGCTAATATAATGATTTACATTAAATGTACATACAAAGCTTAGAAAAATATCATTTATTACCTAAATAAACGGAAGATTATGAATGATGGACCAAAATATAACAACATTTTCGATAACCTACCTTATTTCTAACCCTACATATTATAAATGTGAAAGTATGGTTTTGTTTGTTACGCTTTCACGCAAAAAATTTCGAATGGATTTTAATGAAACTGTACAACAATATAGCTAGCTCAACATCAGAATAATTTATAAAAATCATCTTTTCTGATATACTCAATTAATTATGGATATTTTACAAAATAAATGAAAAATGTGAATGAATTGAAAACTTCCTTCGAGTGTTATGGAAAGGAAATAAGTGAGATCAAGAGAGGTAGAGGCTATAAAGTGGTGGTTTTTACTTTTAAGTCCAGTGAAGCGGGTGGGTATCAAGCAAGTAACCTCATTTTTGGTCATTGATACATTACAGTGTACCACATTTAAGATGAAGACACCCTCATATTTTCGTTATTTATGGGAATATAGTTTATTAATTTTGTACAGTCGTAAAGGGTGATGGATCACATTTTTTAAGATAGTTAACGGGAATCTTAACTTTAAACTCAGCCACTTTAATTGACAATTTGGGCCGATTCTTGATATTTTGAATTTGCCTTTCATTATTTTGGTCTTTACTCAAATTTATTACTAGTTTATTAAATATTTGAATACATAACACTATTAAGTGATCAATTTGTCCAGTTTTTACATTTTATAAAAGTATATGAGTAAAGTATTTAATAATTACCCCAGCTGTAATGTTAACTCCTTTTGGATGACCGTAATATGGCGACCATGCTATTAACTGTATTAACGATCCTAATAGATACAATCCAGCTACAATTGCTGTGTTTAATAATTCCTGTAAAAATAAAAAAATATTATTAATTATTTTGTTGGACTTAACTTTTGGGAATTGGGTATGACTCAAAGTTGGTCCTGAAATAAAATCTGAATCGGATAGGAAATTAGAAGTAAAAAAGGAATGTCCAGATTTTAAAAAAGTGGTATAAGCCAATATTCAATCAAGTTGAATGCAAGCGTTTTAGAAGGCATTATCCTCATAGAATAAATACTATTCAAGTATGCGTATAGTATAAACATGTAGGTAGTACTTAGTCAATTAATCCCAATTATTATAAGTAGTAAGGAATTATTTCAACTATTCCAACAGAATCTTTTCATTACAATTATTATATTAAATTATATCCTTAATCAGATTTAATCATTGAAACTATTCGAGATATTGTATGGCTTAGCTGAAATTAACTTAGTATACAAATAAAAATTAGATTTATTTATGTAGCTGCAGTATAATTACTGCTTAACTTAGTAGAATAAAGGAATAATACATAAAATAGCCATTCTTAGGGAGTCCTCAATAACAGCTCTGATTTGAGGCTTTATTTGATTTTAAATTTTAATTACTAACATTTTGTAACAGTCATATATAAAGGATTTTCCATTAAGAGTGATATAACTTTGAATTTAAACAAGTTGAGTATCAGCATCTCTCAGTTTTGTTGGGAATGGGTTGCATTTCCGAAAAATTAAATTTTTCGATTGGGCAAATAATTAATTCGGTATCATGGGTGGCATTGTTTGTGTTTACGGGGGGTTGTTTAATTATTTCATTAATCCTAAATTTAACAGTGTGAATTATTTACTGAACCATCATTCGTGGATTATTTATTGAAGCATTTAAAATTTTGTACAATTATAGTACACATTAAGTGTAAAAAAGTTCAGTAAGTAATTTGATAAAAATGCTGTATGATGATTTTCCCAATACTAATTTAATTGCGCTACCTAGCGAAAGAGTAAATAAAGTATTTATCAACACTAATTATATAAAGAGAAACGGTTTGTTTTTTGTTTGTTTGTAATGGATAAACTCAAAAACTACTCAACCGATTTTTAAAATAATTTCACCTATAGAAAACTACATTAGAAGCGAGTAAAATGGACCGTATTTTATTTTCAAAAAAGTTAGGGTTCAGCACCAAAAATTAAAACCCTTGTATGAACAGTGGGAATTAGTGAGACCAAGAAAAATGTAGTCTGTAACGCATTAGTGTTTGTTTTCAATCTAAAGTTGAAATTTCCCAACAAAACGGGTGGGGAAACTGCTAGTTTTCAAATAAAAAAAATTTTTTATTAAATCTCATACACAAGGAGTTTAATTAAGTTAAATTTTTATTAGAAAGAATTTTTCTACAAATCCAATAAAAAAGCTTAGCTTAACGATAAGAAAGACTTACTGTAAGCATCCAATTGATGGGTAAATTTAATGCTTCACGAACGCCTAAGAAGTAAACGAATATCCATATAATTGTGGCAATTAAACTTGTTGATACTACGAATAAGAAGAAATGTGTTCCTCCCAAATATGCAGGTGATCCAAACGCTAAACATATGATTGCTAATAACTGAAACAAAAACAAAAAATATTTTAGTATGTATAACCTACTCATATAATACAATAAGATTATAAAATTAAAAGAAGATTTACTGTAATTATCACCTACTTATAAAAAGTGTGTACGTAATGTTGTTATATAGAGATTTTTGTAGGTCATTTACGTGTTGGATGCACATGTAATTATTTGTGAGAGGTTAGTGACACCACAACTATGATTATACACAACATTATATTGTAAATATTGTGTTAAGTACTTCAACATACTACATATACTTATTCTACTATTTTTATACCCTGTATACAGGGTGTTCTGTTTTATTGACTGCAGAACGCCTCACTCTCGTAATGAGCTGATCAGGACTAGGACTATATATATATAAATTTGCATGTGGGATTTTTGCTACTGTAGATGAGCACTAAAAAGAATTTTTGAAAATTTAGATCACAGTGTTGAAAAAGCGGATACAACTTTTTGAATTCATAAATAAATAAGATCGATTTTAGTCCGTATCTCAAAAACTATTCGACCAGTCATCAAAAGCACCCGAATTTTGTACTTTTTGGGTCATATTACCTTATATACTGAGATTTATCGAAATTGGAGGTTAAAAACTATTTTTCGATTTTTTTTAAGTGGTACGCTCTTTGAAAAAATCGAGAAAATCGGAAAAAGAAATTTTTGCTTGGGAATTTGATGAAACTCAGTGGATGGGGTAATTTTGACCCAAAAAGTACAAAAATCGGGTGCATTTGTTGACTGGTCAAATAGTTTCTGAGATATCGCAATATTTGGTTCGATTTTTGTCCGTATCTCAAAAACTATTCGACCAGTCAACAAATGCACCCGATTTTTGTACTTTTTGGGTCAAAATTACCTTATATACTGAGTTTTATCCAAATTGGAGATTAAAAAAAATTTTCGTTTTTACAATTTTTTTAAGTATCAATTTAAAAAATCGGAAAAAAATTTGTGTTTTGGAATATTATGAAACTCTTTGGAAGGGGTAATTTTAATCCAAAAAGTATAAAAATCACGTTAATTTATTGATTGAACCTTTAGAAAGTTACAATGTCAGCGAGTATCATGAAAATGCCCAGCAAAGCGGGCGGGTATTTGGCAGTTTAATTATAAAAATTTAATTATAAATTCTTTTGCAATCAACGTGATATATTGATTGATTTTGACGTTAGCTCTGTACATTTCTTCCATATCATGCCTTGCAATATTACCTGTCATATGACATTCTTTAAATAGTGTTTTTTTTTCTAGTAAAGCATGTCTTCTTCTATTCGGTATTAATTTATTTTAAAGAGATATATCCATATTTATTATTTGTTTTTCATACGATAATAAAAATTTTTATAAAAATTTATGAATAACAGTGGTGATAAAAAAAAAATTGATATGAAAAAACATTCCATTTTCTCTACTTAACTAATGAAAAATTATCTTAAATAAATAAAAACAAGTGAAAACAAACAATTGACTGAGTTAATTGTTAAAATACCATGTATAGACAGTGTTGATTAGGTACTCTGTCACATTACATAAACATACAAGTCACACACATATAACTGATTTACCCATATAATACTACAATTTGCGCAGAATATCCGCTCTCACGGGTAAACAGTAATCTTTACGAAAAAATGTTTCAATCAAAAGTTGTTTATTTTCTTTATAAGGAACATTTTTTACATTTAAACTTTTGTTCTATCTCTAACAATTTACAAGATGGGTACTACGGACCAAAGACCCAACTGACCTATATTGCTCATTTACGAACTCGACCTCACTTTTTACGTCCTAAGCACAGACAGATAACCGGAAATTAGGTGATTTTATGAACACCTCTACCAAAATTTGGTTCATAACATCAATAATTTTAAGCGCTACAAACTTGGGACTAAACTTATTATACCTTGGTATATTTCATATACATGGTATAAAAAGTTGACTGGTCACAATACGTAGTACATATTAGTGGCACCTTTTTCAATGAATAGATATTTTAAAATTGAATTGTGGGCTTGGAAAACAAAATTAATGTAATACCTACGAATTTTTTTAAATAAATATTTAATAAAACTTCATTGAATATTTATTTTTAATAATATATGTGTATTCCTATGGATTTGATGATTCAAAATTGTGTAATTTTTTTATTATACTATGCTATACAAATAAAAATTATTGAATTTTTGTATTTCTTAATCAATGGACTCGCCTATTAATTTGTATAACATTTACTTTTTATATAATCAAGAATTTGGCGTACCGTTTTAACATAGTTTTCTTTTACTTTGCACACATCTTGAAAAAAATAATGTAGGAGATGACCATAAGTAAATACCATTATACTGACGATGCGGGAACAAGAAAACAAGCTTATTTTTTACAATTCTTAGAGATTTCTTATTTAAACTAACCACCAATTTAAAAACATATAGATAGGTGTAAGTATAGCTGTTTAATCAACTACTCACAAAGGAACCCGTGTAAAAAGAACTCCATGCGATAAGAATAGTTAAAGCACAAACCTACTCGTAATTTATAGCCTTTTAATGTTAAAAAATAATTAAATATATTTTTAAATAAGTCACTTAAACCTGAATTTTAAAACGAAATATAATACCATATATTGATTTTCATACGTCTTAAAAGCGTAACAATAGTAATAATAATAATTATACTTAATATAGGTATGCATAAATTAATTTTGGTAAAAAACAAAGGTCAATATATTTATATGTAACCTTAATATACGAGTCAAATGTATAGCCCACGCTATAAACTCATTTATTACATCATATCATGATATCCAATGACCAATCACAAATATAACATATAAGAAGTCGAATCGTCCGTCGACAGTAATTTAAAATATCAATGTATGTGTGTTGTTGGGGCTGCCTTTTTTATTCTAGTGTAGAAAAAACTTAATTAACCTGTCCGTCTACTAAGCACATTATGAATTTACTTATAAATAAGTGTTATAAATAGTGATGACCTAATTTATACAATTATACTATTTGTTCATGTTTTAAACAATGAAATTGCAGTATAAAAGATTTAATTCGATTAATCCTCGAACATTTGAAGAAAATTGGATTGAAACAAAATAAAATCATTTGAGTTTCGAAAAGAAGTTTTCAATTTATATTAAAAGAAGACTCGACATTCAGCCGGTATACTAATTTTAGTCCTAAGTTTGTAACGCTTAGAAATATTGATGATAATAACAAAATTTGGGTATAGGTGTTTATAAAACCATCTAATTAATCCAGTTACCTTTGTCTCTCCGTCATCACGATAACTCAAAACCGAAAAGATGGATCAATATCTTGATATCTCTTTTCGTTTTTGAGTCATCGTGTCCACAGACGGGCTGACAGACAGACGGACAATCGGAAATGGACTAATTAGGTGATTTTAAGAACATCTATACCAAAATTTTGTTCGTAGCATCAATATTTTTAAGCGTTGTAAACTTGGGACTAAACTTAATATACCTTGATATAAAATTATTAGGTATGAACTTACAGTGGACTTCAAAATTTAGTATATAATCATATAGATTACAAATGAATTTTTTTTAAAAATCAAGTTTTATTATGTATTTTGTAAAAGCCAATTATCAAAAAAAACCATTTCAAATTAGAAACATTCCAAATTAATTTCACTAAATTTTTTTTTTAATTTTCAAGTTATTTTTAACAAAACTTTTGGAGCCCACTGTACGTTAGGTATCCAAATTGTAAGTAATAAATAACTGGACTATTTATACTAAAACTAACTACTCATTACAAATTCAATGAATATATATTACTTACTGACTGAAACAAAGGAGGAATACGATCATTAATTTATTTCCGGTAAAATTATTAAAATATGGTTCGATGACTATCGGTGACACCCAATGTCTTTACTTTAAAATTTTAAATAGGTACAAATACTTAAACTTTTGTTTATACAAATTAAATCGTGCTCGTGTAACCAATCAGAATAATATGTACTATTACCTATTATAAAAACTTAACTGTATTTTTCCCATTTTTTCAAAAACCATTGATAAGTAACTTATAGCGAGAAACGAAAATTCCTTTTAATAATTTCATCTTATATATTATTTCTCTAACCTGATTTTCCTGGACATGTGATATCTTTCTTATGTCTTGATCAAATTCCTAATGATTTACCCCTCATTTTAAAGATTATCGTGCTGTCCATTATGTAATTTGTATATCATATTTGTAATAAAATTGCCTATAAATGAAAAGAATCACTCACATATGATTTCTCTAGCCTGTTTTTTGCCATGGGTACCGCTCTGCTGCATTCCGCATTCCGCAATAAGCTTCCAGAAAGAAGATATTAAAATTAATAGACTTTTTTGGAAGCGATTGAACACAATATATACATACAATAGTTATGATGTACAGATTTGTTTCTCTTTTCAGCGCTTCCACCATTCACAAAATCTCTATACAGGTAGTATAGATAGTATAAAGCACATCCTACCATATTATTTGTAAAATAAAAGTGGAAATCTTATCTAAGTGGAAATTTATAAATTATTATGTTAATCGTAAACACATATCGTAACGTACAAGGTTTTTATGGTTTAAAAATTGTTTTCAATGTGATATTTCATCAATTTTACATAATAAACGTGTTTTTATTAATTTTTCTTCTAAAACCTGTTACTTTATTTATTTTTCTATTTAGTGAATCTTCTAAAACATCTGCTAAATTTAAATAAAGAAACTGGTTGTGGAAAATTTTTCACTGTCACATAGACTAATGTTAGTAAGTCCTCTAATCCTCCTCAAACACTATAAACAATAGACCGGGAGTCTGATATCACCCTTTCAAAATCCAAAATATACATTTTGAACACATTTTCAATTTTATGTCTCATCTTTGGGTTGTTGGCTTAACTTAAAAAGTGCTCTTATCTCTAATTCCGAGAAAGGTTTACAGAAAGTCACTTCTGCTTGACTTCAGTTGATCCGATATGAAGTTTAGTTTTACAGTAAACAGTAAATTTTTATATATGGGTCTAAGAAATCCGATTTAAATATAATTTTGAACGTCAGTTTTAGGAACAGGAAAGGATCCTACGATCGGCTCTGCTATTACTCTATAATAATAAATATAATAGCAGCGAATAATGAAGTTAGATTGCCATACGTTATAAAAGAATACACCGACCACTCACTTTATTTTATAAGGAAAATTAATTTTTTGTATTAAAAATTATATGTATTAAGAAAATATATTTTTTAGTATAATACAATTAAGTACACTACTGCGAATTCGTTGTGTTAGTGACGTAATGTGAATCAATATCTAAAATAGATTAAATCAGTGTTATAATACAAATTATTGTTTGCAAAAAATACAGTCATACCAAGTATTCCAAGAAAATGTAGTTTGGAGAAAAGTAAAGTCATTCGAAGTATTGCAGGTAACTGTGGAAGGTTGAAGGTGTTCAAAGTCAATGTCATAAAACGCGCGACTTGGATCTTTAACAAGAACTTCAAAGATAGATTTTATTGTTTTTTCGATAACACTTTTAGAAAACTTATCTTGTCGTTTGGAAAAGAACGAAATAACGGACTCCACCCACATCATAAATTGTATATATGGATGTAGTTAAATAAATAAAGATTAACAAATAATGCTGTGGGTAACCTCTGTTATAGGCGTATATGTCAGATAAAAGGGGGTTATACCCCATCATTACACATAACCATACCGGTAGTATAAGACACGAAGATATTATTCCTCAAATAATTTAGCCTCTCCCGATAAGCGGAAGTAGCGGAGTAGCTATATCTCCTAGACCGAATATCTAGAGGATCCAAGTTCGATTCCCAACTCCTGTGTAACCTCCAGTTTTCCAATTCTTTCTATTTGTTTAAATGGAAGTACGTGTTGTCGTTTATTCACTGAAATGTTCAGTCTCACCTTCACATGTTTTATGGTATAATGCGTTAATATAGAAAAAGTTATTAAAAAATATCATGTATGAGGGACTTTGACTTATAATATACAAAGAAATGAAGGTACTTTTCGTATAATATAATAAATAAAATATGGAGTATTATTTATTATTATCTGTTTAATATGCACCTACATTTTATTATATATTAATTTTCTAATAATAAAGTTTTCATTGATGTTTTATAGTCAAATCATATCGAATTGTATAATAATATATGGATAATATGTAATAATAAAAAATAACATTATGTATCCTACAGAAGACAAACAAATTACATATGTGAGAATGAATCATTTTTACCAGATTGAATTTTAACACGGCCACGGCGCCCACATTGCACCTTCATAACTTTTATTTATTTATTAATTATTACTATTTTTACAGATGGTCTTTATTTTCTTTTACATAATATATTAATATCGATATTACACTGTATTTTGAATTATTTATATTTCTGTAATGTATAACAAGAATTTGGCAAATGTATCTTGAATCTTCTGTAATTTCTCGGAAGATATTATTACTATTTGCAAGACAGTATTTCAAAAATTCGATTTTCAGTTCTATAAATAGGTCTGTTATATAAATGTCTTGAACGATAACTACCCACTAGTTTTGACAGGTCGGATCGACAAATGAACACTTTTATGGACAATGTAAATTCATTCGATCTCAAATTAAAATTAACTTTGGAGAAGGAAAACAGGTCCTTAAACTTTTTGAATTTCTCTTACTTCAGAGATTCATTGTCTTAGAGATTCATTACTTCAACGTTTGGGTGATGTTTAAGGCGAGTTCAATAATTGTCCCTGAAACGCGCTATTTCTTTACGCACAATAAGGACTTAAAGAGTATAGCGAATGTGTTCATTGCGCACATACCACGGAGATTCTCTGAATGCTCGTATCACTTTTGATTGAAATCGTTGACAAATTTTCGATGTTAGTCCCATAATTCCACACAATTTTTAGAATTCTTTTCAACTTTGACACATTGGCTAATGATAACTTTGATTTATGGCCAAATTGCCAGCATAAATTATTAAAAACATTTTAATCCGACTGTTTTCTCTAAAATCAGATGTGTTTGCGCCAAGTTAAAACGGCTACTAGAGTCATTTGCCATATTTTAAAATGAATAAAAATTACTATAATTTTTTAATTTTTTAAATACTTGAAGTGTCTATTTTCAATTCAAAGAACACTTTTACTTATAAATTCATAAAAAATCGTAGGTGTGTTATATTCTTTGGAATTATTCATATCTGCCTACATTAAATACAAATATAAACAAATACCAACATTTAATAAAGATTAATAAAAGATGTCTTTATATGGATGAATATTTTGCTCGAATTACATAATCATAAAATGATTAGGCTACCGGTCACGCGAGCTCCGATTTTAACGCATGTTTTCCTTGAACGTGCGTTTAAATTAGAATGTTCAGTAGAGCTCTTACTCTAAACGTGCTTTGAAAATTACGTCCAAATAAATAGCTCAGTTCTATTTACCACAATATATTGGTAAAACCAATACGACGATAAACTCTCAGATTTTTAGGCTGTTATCGATAAAAATTTAATTATAAAACGAAATCTATTATGTAAAATGTCTACAAATTAATGTCCTTGAAATTTATAAAATGCTATTTTTTTTTTTTCGTATTTTTTTATAATAATAAAAAAACAACTTATTAGAAATCATGTTTTTAAAAATATACATAGTTAATTTAAATAATTTATCATCTTGAAGACTTGTAGCAGTATCTATCTCTAAGTCTATAACAAAAAGAAAGAAATACTTCATATACATATTTAATATTGTATAGTTATGTTTTTAAGTCATATCGTAAATAAATACTAATTAACTGCTGACCTAAAAATTAGCGTGGATGCAAGAAGCGTTGATGTTATCTAAGATTTTATATTTTATGACTATACTTTTTGTATGGTTTCATTTTTTTTCCTAAAATGTAAGATATAATATTATTTATTGTTTTAAAGATGTACAGAGTTTTATTAACTTTTGTATAGTATAGAAATATTCACTTTAAAATGAGAAAAGAGTTCTTCTAAACAAATTCTTCTATAATGAAGGTATTCTTCATTTGAGACGTTATTAAGGCAGGTACCAAGTTCATACGTGTGTTTGATGTATGTTTTTTTCAAAGAAGTAATAGTAATGCATTGCGTCAAATAAATTTTTAGAAGGAAAAAAACAGAAGCAAATTAGTTTCTAACGAAGAGCAGGCTCTGAAGAGCATCTGAATCTTTTCGTATGGATGCATTTGCCGCCATAATACACCAGATATGAGCTACTAAAAATATTATGGATGCAGCTGCAGACGACTCCAATACTTTCAAACATTGTTAATTGATGAATTATTAAACTAAATTACACAACAAGATCTTTACTTTATTGGTTAAATTTAATAGTGTCTATACCTCCCTATCTATCGCGTTTTGGACAAAAGTACATAAGACACTTTCGACCTAAAATTTTTCAAAGAATACGCTCGTAAGCTATGTCCAAAGAGTCTTGGAACACCCTGTATACGTTTAAATGAATAAATCGTATTCATTATTATACAAATTACATTATTTGTATACAAAGTTTGTTTAAAAATTTAACTTCATAAACCCACACGTTTCATATTTTTTATATTATTAATTTAGAGATGAATGATTTTTATTGTGTACAGCTAGAATTTATATTGCAAAATTCAAATATTGTGCAGAGAATTTTAGTGTAGATAGAGATAAATACTTGACGAAAACTAATTACATGCAAGACGTGCTGATACGAACATACATTATTAAGTCAGTTTTTTTTAGTACCCTCTTTCAAAGATAAGTTCTTAGTTATCAATAGCTTTTTTAATTTGTGAAAGCATCTTAATAAGATTTAAGGCGCGAATAAGACACATATCTCTTTGTAGCAAAGCAGCATCAAAGCTTCCACCATCTAATGCATAATAAATAATAATTTAAAAAAACTAAAAAACAAGCTTTTGTTTTGTAAACAAGAGCTAAAAAATAGAAAATAATTTATTTAAATTCAAAAAACCATTTTATCGTAAAAAAGCGAGGCGAGCTAAATTTCAATTATTGTAATTATTTTATAAATAGATATTGATAAAAGTAAAGTAATATCGATTCATGGTATTCTCGAGTCATGGTATTTTTGGTTGCACTCCTCCAGAACGGCACGACCGATTTTCATGAAATTTTTACTGTATATTTGATAGGTATGAGAATAGGTCGTAAACTATTTTTCATCTTCATTGCATTGTGCTCTTTAACATAATTCGGCCTTGCATTTGATAATAACAAATTAAAGAATTTCGAGAAGTTAAAGTTTTAATTTAAACGTCCTTTTCGATTGAAACGACGGCCATTATGATGATTTCACAATTATAAATAAACTGCTTATAACGGTCAGCACAAATAGCTTATAACCTAAATGCGTTATGCAAAATGTGGTAAATTAAATTCAATAATTTAACACACATTAACAATTATTTATGCTCGATAATATGAAACAACTGATTATATTCACATGCATGAAAGACAGTAAAGTAAGTACTTACTAGTGTACATACATTTAATTATATCTACCAATCCATTACTGGCTTCTTGGTAAAATACTTATTAAAGTTAGGCCGTAAGATGATGGCTGGTCAAAGTGTTCAATCAGTAATCCGAAGACTCGATAGTCCTCAAAGTCCAGTAATGCGAATATTTTTCGTTCGCCATGTATATTGCAGACAATATAATTACAACACAATCTATACAGAATGTTCGATATACATCTAGGGCAGGGCTTCTTAAACTTTTGTAATTCACGACCCCATTTATGATTGCGAGTTTCTTGACGACCCCATACAAATATAAATTAATAGAAGAAAAATAAATTAATATTTTTTGATGATTTATTTATTAGGTAACAATGTACATATACATATGAAAATATATAAGTTTAGAATTCGTTTTGAAACATACAAAAATCTAAAATTAAAAATTCCACAAAAAATTATAAAATTGTATTTATTATAGTTTCAAAAATAAAAGTGGATTCTGACCGTCTTAATTCTCTCGAATATATTCAAGTAGTTGCGTGGTAAGTATTAAATTAAAGTATAAGTTAAAAATTTAATGAGATGGATGTGCCTGTTTTTTATTGCATAACAAATCAAATCTTGGTGGAATGTTTGAAACTGCTGGACTGTGGACGTAAGACCTCTTCAACATTTTTTATCGCTGAACGATATTGGGATTTAATATGTGTTAAAGCTGTTTCTTCAGCAATAATACCTAGAAATTTTGTTGATAATTATTTCTCGGGATTATTTCGGCTTTTAGAGATTGACAAAAATAAATTTATATTTTTTATTAATTCCAATAACATTTTATAATTCATAGTAAATGTTATTCAAGTTATTATAATACTCTTAATAGAAAAGCAGGTACAAACAATCTTTCCGAACTAGAAGATTTTATGATATATTTATCTACGATAATTGTTATTTTATCTTTATAACAATAATTTTACAAGTTAAAAAACATTTTCTGTTAAATTGTATTTTACCTCTCGCGACCCCATAATTTTGATACGCGATCCCAAATGGGGTCGCGACCCATAGTTTAAGAAGCCCTGATCTAGGGCATTCTAGGCATATAAATATCACGAGTATGACAGAGTACATGCGTTACGCAATGCATCTAAGTAAGAGGTATTATAGGTGTTATATGAAATTTCAAAAGTGACTTGTATCGTGACTTATCTGTTGTAGTTCATCTATTCAACTAAGAAACTCCCTCTTTCCAATCTTCTTACAACTATCTCAACGCATATTGAAGCTTCAACACATGTATATAATACCTCTCACTTAGATGCATTGCTTAACGCATATATTCTGTCATAGTCGTGATATTTACATGCCTAGATGTAAATCAAACATTCTGTATATCTCATGTACAGCAAAGTGTTGCAATTAGTTTGTCCGCAGGTTTTTATTGACTTCCGATTATCGAGAGTCTACTGTAATTCTCTGGTTATTTCGAAATGATACTGAGGTAAGTTGTTTACTTGTGTGGAGCGTTTAGACATACTTGAAGCCGTAAAAGTACAATTGGGTTAAGTGAATGAAATTTGAGAAAAAATTTTAATTAGTGAAATACTTTTTTGTTGAATTCAGTATTTAAATCGTTGACTCAAGAAAATATTTACTTGTTATAAGAAAAGAAAAAAAGATTAAGACAGAAGTGAGAAGTTCAGGAACCCAAATCTGTCATTATATTACGGTCTAAGTACTTAACATGTATTTTTTTATTTAAATATATAGGTACACATATTGCAATAAAACATTACAGTTAAATCTTTTATATTGTATAAAAATATTTAACATTTTGAAGCAAAAAAGAATTGTTTCCTTTTTAATAAAACAGGAAACAAAACATTTGATTATATACAAATTCCTAACCGTAAGTATTGACTTCTATATATTTTGTTTAGCAAAAATATACAGTTGTTTGCTTTAAACTGTATAGGTACTTGATCAAATATAATAAAAAAAACGTTAAAAACATATTTATATTTAATATATGCTAATGTTTAAAACCTTTGAGCAATTGTCAATTGTTTTAAAAACATGTCATTTAAATTGTTTATGGAGAAATTACGTATAATTTTCTAAATATTTTTTTATTTTACTTTTCAATCATTTCAATATTACCTTTGTTGTACAAGAACCATATGCCGCTATTTACAAACTAGTCGCAGAAACGATGCTTTGAAGTTTGAAAAATTTGAGCAGTAAGTGGGACTTGAAATTGATAAAAAAATCCTATAGAGTAACGAATGAAAATAAATTTTTTTTTAATTTGTGACTCCTGCTACATTCGAACTAAGTAATCCTTAAAATAACAAAATATATACAGCTAATTTTCTGCAGTTGGTGTTCAGCGACCCCTAAAATCCCCGAGTAACGAGTTTGGACTGATTATATAGCGAATATCTCGAAAACTCGAGAAGGCGACGGAGATATCGTGCATCCTGAACAACAAGTATCTCTGAGATCAATTTTATCGCGATATTCATGTTCAGAGACTCCAAAAACTCCCGAGTAACGAGTTTGGACTTAATAAAAAAGGCGATATTGTTCATCCTGGACATCAGGTACCTCTGATAGCAATTCTATCGCGATGTTTGGGTTCAGCGACCCCAAAAACCTTCGGGTAACGATTTTGGACTGATTATATAACGCATTTCTCGATAACTCCGGGTTGGCAACGGAGATACCGGTTATTCTGGGCATCAGTTACCTCATAGACCAATTCTGTAACGGTATTCGTTTTAAGCGATCTCGAAAACCCCCGTGTAACCATCGTGTTGAATTCATTGTTATCACTTCTAACCGAATTGTGAATTTAGTATTTTTGATCAATTTAAAATGGAATTATAAAATGCATATGAATTATGCTAATTACATATTTTTAATTTCTTATAAATAAAATTAGGTCACAAAATTTCCTGGCTTGCTGCTCAAATTTCTGATCATTTTTAGTGTTTCGTTTCTGCGACTAAACTTGAGTTCGTTCTAAGTATTAGGATGAATTCCTCTGAAGTGTTATTCTATCTCTTACCGTTTAGGATCTAAATTGGCTATTAAAGAAACCCGAAGAGCTAGGTCCAATCTGATCACAGATCATGATGTCCCCCATCAAACTCTACAACTTTTCTAAAGGTATATCCCTGTATATATAATGTATAGTCGTAACATGTATAACCCATCATCATAAATTGCCGTTATATGTTTTTTAATAACATACAGTTAGAAATCTATAATATTTATTTATTTATTTCGATAATCTTTACGATATAAAATATATTGTTTATGACATAAAGTACTCTTATACTTATATTTTAATATCATTTTAACTGGGTCAATCAAATATATATCACATTCACATCTGTGTGAATATTACATATGTTGTATCATTTATAATAATTTTCCAAATAATTAATAGGTACATCAGAAAATGATTAACTATTATTAAATTGGTTGGTTATAGCCCAGGAAAATAAAGGCCTTATAAAATCGAAATGAAGTTATGTCATTGGGATTATCTTTATTCGGATGCAAGAAATGATCTAAGCTCTATCAAAGCCTAAGTGGCCGAGTGGTTTAAAGCGACAGACTTTAGCCGTTTGTCTACCTAGACTTAGATTGCGAACCTACTCCACCCATCTAACAGACTCCACCCACATCATAAATCTAATTGTATATATGGATGTAGTTAACAAATTAAAATTAACAAATAATGATGTGGGTGGTCTCTGGTAGTGGTAGTTTTAGATTTGTTGTCCGTAATTTAATTTTACACAAAAAAGGTTCTATACAAAATTTACATGAAAGCAATAATTTTCGAAAGATTCAACTGAGAAAAGTTGACCTTAAATAACTAGGTTTTTGCTCAAATGATTTTGCAATCGATTTTTCATAGGTCATTTCTTGCATCCAAATGATGATAATCCCGGTGAAAAAACGTCACTTGGATTTTTTAAGCAGATGGGTTGTTTTTTTGTCTTATTTTTCTGGCCTATTATTATTGCCTTGATTGTCAGATGTCTTTTCTATTTATATTTTTCGTATGACTAATTTTATGCCAAAAAAATAAAGTTATTAGCTAATCAATAATAAAGCGTGCTATTTATTAAAGGGGGTTTTTCCCACAAGAAATGCTATCCATTAATTCCTATATTACTTATTTTTTAATTATTAATTATTTTTTTAATAATTAATCCCAAACACTTGAGAGAGGGGAGAGCCATTTTTAGGTATTAACAAGTTTCTGTCCCGATTAAAGAAAACCTTGATCCGGGACTAGGCTAAATTAATGTATATAAATTGGTCTGAGATACATAATAATGACGGTTTATCAATAAACGGACAAACAAAAACAAAACTTGAAACTCGAATCGAAAAAAACTAAACTGAAACTTTTTACAAACTTTTTGGAAACTGGTAATGTATTAGCCAATGGATATTACAGTTTGAGTTTTGTTTTTGTTTCAGTTTGAATTTTGTTTTTGTTTGTCTGTTTGATGGAAAACCGGCATAAAACTTACATAAAATTTTCTCATGGGTCTTATCCATTGGATATTAGTGTAATTAATTCTCCGCCTACATTTCCTTTTGCACAAAAAATAATATATTCATGAATGTGTGAAAGTGAAAATCACCAAACATTAGACATATATTTTTAATGTGCTCGAGGTTAAAAACTATTGATTTACGTTTTTTAATTAATTCATGAAAAAACCGTTATAAGAAGTATAAAATATTATATGAATACCAGACAGACACCATTATTAAACTTACATTAATAAAATAATTAACAATATTAATGACAAACCATTATTATAATAATTGTTTAACAATTATTATTATCATAAAAAATGAATTAGCAAATATTTTTAAGATTGTATATTTAACTCATGTCTTATTTTTAGAGGCGATTAATGAACTAGAATAAATTGAGAAACTTTATCGTATAAAAAATTAACATTGACCTCTAACCATATTTAATTATAATTATTATTATTCAACGTGTACCTACAGATTAAAAAAAATAAATTATGCATCCGAGTAGTCAAAAAAATACTTTTTAAGGGACAAGCTTTTATTGTACTAAAAGTTAGAAAATAATTTTATCTATGAGTCAGTCATACCCGATTATTTGGAAAAGCTTGATTCGCTCAATCAAAAATGAATCGGAACGCCTCATCTATTCCACATGCCTAAGTATTTTTCGATTCATTCTTGATATTAAGCGCCTCAAGCTTTACAAATAATCAGGCATGAATGACTCATAAGTAAAATTGTTTTCTATTTTTAAGTACAATAAAAGCTTGTGCTTTAAAAAGTATTTTTTATTAAAATTTTTAATTTAAGACTAAAACAAATGTGTATATATCAAATATGGTAGAAGCCATGGGAAAATCAGGACTACAGAACCTTACCATGCATTGACATCCAAACTAAATGTGGATGCAAAATTTCAGCTCAATCGAAAATCGGAAAGTGAATCAAATTTGACTTGCAAGATTTGATTACAGGCAGATAACGGGACAGGTGAAACTAAATAAAAGCTTGTAAAAAATAAAAGGACAGTTGAGGGAGAAGCGAAGAAAGTTATCAAGATTTTGGGAGAGCTGAATGCGTTTTTTGTAGGCAGGGACGGGTGGAGAGCCCTTCCGGATGCCCTATGCTCCAACAGGAGATGGGCAATAAGTCTAGTAAGTCACTGTACGCTGAAATAGAAGCTTACAAAATTGAAGTGCATTTTTTCGATAAGATTTGTCAACCATTTCAAAAATCGGAAAACTCGATTTCCACAAATTCCACATTCGATTCTCTTTAAAAAGTCATTTTTCTTCATTACCAAAATTATCTTTATTAATTCTTCAAATAGCAGATAAAATCACAGAAATTTCGCTTCACTATAGGCTCACGATCTACCATGAACGGTTACAAATTACGCTAAATATTTTTCAATGAATTGACATGTATTAACATTGACCTCTAGGCTTATATATACCTTAAACTATAAAAAATAATTGCTTAATAATAACTTTAATTAAATAAAATATTTAAAATGACATAAAATGAATGTTATTTAAAAAAAAATTTGTTTGTGATTAAAACTTGATTTACTCAGTCATATGTATAAACAGGCATATAGTATTTTATATGGTGTAGACGAAGAAGGAAAAGGTCTACGTAAAGTCAAGGTAAATTCCATCCAACATCTTTCAACGAAAGAAGAAGATGTATTGAATAAATAAATATCTTCGTTTAATTTAATAAAAAGAAAGCTGTGCAGTTGAGAGTTGTTTCTTAAACATTCATTGATGTATTGTCGAAGATGGTAGCAGCTAAACTGCAGTTGTAGGAGAAAGTTGTCCAGGTAGTCCATGGATAGGTTAGTCCAATGCTGTGAGTCCGTGATCAAGAAACCCGGATAACTAGATCCAATCTAATGTCAGAACATGATGTCCCCCGTGAAACTCAGCAACTTTTGCTTAAGTTATTTTTTGATTGGTTAACTACAAAACGAGCTATAAGCTATTAAAGATTAAAATGGACCAGCCTGTATATGTACCACAGAAAATGGGATCATCATGGCAAGTATTGTGAATATGTAACTGCAGGATTCACATATAAGTAATTAAAACGTGTTCAATGGTATTAACGTGTTAAATGGTAGCACAAAGCAATGAGAGAATGTCAGTTGTTGCAAATCTTAAACCTATTCTTTGAACAATTTGTCCCATCAACTTTCAATCCCATAAAACGTCGTACATAAGAGAAAATATTAGATTTGAGAGACGATCCAGAATTCTTTCTCTCTTAATTGCATTTAATCGATTTTCCATCTGCTTTGTAATTTATAGCAAAATACTCCTTTTTCCAGATAGTTGCTAATATACGCATGGTCTGGTTATTTTCCCAAATTCTTCTTAAACGAAAATTGTGGCATATATCATATTCGTTGTGTGCGTAGTCATGGTAGGGACAATAAAATCGATGCCAGCGCTTCCAGTGAAAAAATTTGGAGTTAAAGGGGGCTGTTATGACTAATTTGCAATTCTTTACATGTTAATGTTAGAGAAAATGTCTAATTAAATTTATTATAAAACACTAATTAATTAAACTTAATGCATTAAAAATTGTGAAAATAAGAAATCAATTTGCACAAATATTATTTTTCAAATGTAAATTATCATAATTATTTATTTAAATTTGTGAGACAATAATATTAAATTTTCAGTGTAAGTCTTAAATGCAATCCATACAATTATATATGCATCCATACAATTCTATAATTAAAGTAGTGTATCGTTACCATGGAAACGAAACTCACGCACGGAGCGAATAAATCAAAAGAATGATCAACCTTGACGACCTTCCCAGACACATTTTCAACTAGAAGTATGTTTACATCTAATTCTGGACGCAATTGGTTGACTGCATTTGGATCGTATAAACCAGTATACCATTGATATTACCATAAATTTATAGAAAGTATATTATTAATTTTAAATTACCTTTTTCTATAACACAATTTTATGATTACATTTTGAATATACCTAAGCATTCTACGAAACTTCCATAACTTTAAGTAGATCGATACTTTCTCCTAAATCAAATACTATAAAGATTCAATACGAAAACTGCTACTGAAATTTTATTATTACAAGCTTTTATTTAGTTTCACCTGTACCGTTGTCTGTCTGTAATCAAAACTTGGAAGTCAATCCACTTCCCGGTTCCCGGTTGAGGTGTAATTTTGAAAGCACATTTAGTTTGGATGACAATGCATGCAAGGTTGTGGTGTTCTGATTTTTCCATCATATTTGATATACAACGTGTTCTGTTATTGACTGCGGCAACCAAATTCCGAAAATAAGCTCATCAAAAACAACAAAAAAACTCTTTTCCAAATTTAGATCTGAGGCCTAATTTGGAAGATACAGGTATGGCAAAAATTAATATATTTGTTCATTCACTGACTATCATTCGATAACCAGTAGCCAATGATAATCGGTAGATATTTGTTTTGATTTCATAAAACTGCATAAAACAAATAAATATGTACAGAAATGATTCGTTTTAAATAACTTTAAAATCATATCTCCTTTTTCTTTTAAACAGCGACTTATTTTCAAGACTCTTGTTTATTTTTATAGCCAGTAGAGCATAACTAAAATGTTTATTCACAAATGAAATGTATTCATTATTCAAAACGGATTGTAATCATGTAAAATGTTACATTACTGTTATTTAGTAGATATTTTTAAAATTCCTCAATAATGCATTTTTACAGTGGCGGTTAAAGCCACTTTTTGCAGCGAAAATGAAGGCTCATCTTTTTTTAACTGCGATTTAACATGGTTTCTTGCGACGTCAGTTTTTCGCTATCTATTACTTATCTATTACGCTATCTATTAGGTTAATTTTGATTATAAATTTGAAAAATATGGCCCAAATTTAGTAGGATAACATACTTGGTTTATCAAAATTGGATAAAATTTCGATGTAATAGAGCAAAATTAAATATTTTGAATTTTGATGACGTCACCAAGTTCAAAAATTCGATTTTTTTAATAACACAGACAATTTTGATCCGATCTTATTGGAATTTTTTTTGAAACCCACTAATTTTGGGTTATTCTTTTCAGCTGTGATGTCACTTTTTCGCTAGTTATCACTTATGTGCTTAATTCCGGGACCAGGACTCGACATTCTTGAAATCTAATAGAGCTAGGTTAATTTTGATCATAAATTTGAAAAATATGGCCCAAATTTAGTAGGATTACATACTTGGTTTATCAAAATTGGATCAAATTTCGATGTGATAGAGCAAAATTAAATATTTTGAATTTTGATGACGTCATCGAGTTCAAAAATTCGATTTTTTTAATAACACAGGCAATTTTGATCCGATCTAATTGAAATTTTTTTTAAAACCCACTAATTTTGGGTCATTCTTTTCAGCTGTGATGTCAGTTTTTCGCTAGCTATCACTTATGTGCTTAATTCCGGGACCAGGACACCAAATTCTTGAAACTTATTAGAGCTAGGTTAATTTTGATCACAAATTTGAAAAGTATGACCCAAATTTAGTACCCTCGTTACGGCTCTGCTTTTTTTAGCTGTGTTATAATAAAACAAATTTGTAATTTTTACTATTTTTAACACTTGTATCATAATTTCATTAATAATGTAATTACTTTTTGACATTCAAACATCAATTTTATTCATACATATAAAAATAAATATGAGATCATTAAAACAATTAGATTCTTAATCGTTCCTTTTTTTATATAACATTTTTTATCTCAATAAAGTTAAACACATCTCCTAAAATACATTCTTTATATTTTGAAAACCAACTGCAGAAATATTATTATCTGAAAGAATATGTGAATATAAATAATACCAACAAACTGTTTGACTTTAATTTCATATATCAGATAAATCGCGTCGTGTTAATTATTAAAAAGTATTTTTTGTTTTAATAGATAATTACTAATAAATACAAAAGCTGAAAAGATTTTCTATAGCAAAATGTTTGTTTCAAATTTCGATAAAATAAGTTTCTTTTTAGAAGTAGAGTATTTGAATATGAAATGCATTTATTTAATTATATCATCATTCTATTCACAAGGTTGAACTTCCTCCTGCATTTGTTATTTTAATAAATATTATGTATTCATAATTATTTATAAGTTGGTGCAAATCATGACACATCACTTCCATAATCGTTATAGCATCTATACCAGTTGAGTTTTCAACTGTTGCTTTTCGACGATTCGTTTTGTTTACTGAATACTATCGACACAGAAAAATATTCTTCATTTTGAACCCTACAATTGCAAACTTACTTCCATTTTTCCATGTATTTTGTTGTTTATAACTCCAAATTATTGGCTTAAGGTCATAAATATTTAAATATACAGAATTTTTCAAGAATTATAGTAATATATATATATATATATATATATAGAGCAATCTTGGAAACGGCTCCAACGATTTTCATGAAAATTAGTATGCAGTGGGTTTTTGGGGAGAAAAATCGATCTAGCAAGGTTTCATTTTTAAAAAACGTCGTTTTAGACGTGTTTCTGGGAAAAACATTGACTGCACAATATGACTCTTCCTGACATCTATTGGTGCCGAAATAAATTACATTACCGAGACATTCAAATTGGCATTTGTGTGGAGACATTTTAAATGGTTCTTATATTAGTATTAAAATTTTGTCATCCACTTCTGAGCTATGGTCCAAATTTCAAATCTCTATAGCTCTTCGGGAAGTTAGTTTAAAATCAAATATAAAATTCCAGCCGGACATACAAAGAGCAAGTTTACAAAAACATGTTAAAATAAAGTTTTGTCGAATTTATTACCGGATGTCATAGCAACGTTTTAGTTTATTCATTAGGACAGAAATGCAAAACATTTCGTAATAAATACGATACAAATTTTAGTATACCCAAATTTGGAGTACCAATATTTTAAAGTATTTCCGACCAATAGTTCAAATATTTACATTATTTTCACTAAAATTAATAATAAATAAATAATAAAAACCAATCAAATCGAATTGAAACAACATTTTTGCATATAATAATATTATAATTTATCTTTAACTATAAAATTATAATAAATTTATTTGAAGGTTACTACGTCTTACCAAACACAAAAAGTTTTGATATTCTATCAAATATTTTATAGCACAATCTAAATAACTGAAACCAGTTTTTTTTGCGGACAAAAAATACTTTTTTCACTTTGTTAGTCTTATGAGAATAAATCCAGGATACGTCATGTGAGACAAAATTTCCGCGTATTTTATTCCTTTCTGTCACTGTCAGAGCGGCCCAATAGTTTGACGTTTAAAAATTCCACAGTAACAAAACCAATGTCTAAAAATGGGGCCTATATTATTTCAGCTTTTCAATAAAAGTCGGAATTTTTATAAATGAGATTCCCGGCCAAACTAAGAGTTGCATCAAAAGTAGTTTAATTCGACTCGCCATGATTAAAATATACGGAAATGATGTTTTGATCGTCAATGTTTGTTTTGATTCTATCGTTTTGTGGTGTTAACAATTAACACACACATACAGTTCCACATTGAAAACAAATTTAATCTAGGCAATTCCAAAAAGAAATAAACAATATCGTTTTATATTACGTAAACAAAGAAAGAAAACGAATACAATATATGCAATAGAACATACGTGACAGTTTTAGAATTTGCTAAACTGTTGATTGTAACTATATAAACGGAGCATTGAAATAGAAGTGTTGTGAATTATATGATATTTGTATGTAGTAAAAAAGCTTAACAATAAAAATTCGTATAACTATTTGAGTATAGACAGTTCAATTTTTTATTACACAAATTTGATTACGTTAAGCCCGCTACCGTTTAAATTCACTTCGAAGCTATTTTTAAAAAATATGAAAAAAATTTGATCACAGTTATAGAGATCATACTGTACAATTAAACTAGACACTTAGATATAAACAAAAACTTAAATAAAATATGAAAAAATAAAATAAGTATTTAAATTGTAAATAAAAGTAGGTATGTGTATTTATAAATATCTCTACAATTACATAGAATTAGAATTACGTGACAATTTAAATCATCACGCAAAAATAATGTAGGTGTTATTCAATTGTTCTAGTATTACGTAACAAATTAACTTAAGTATACAATTTGTACCTGAATTTAAAATCCATCAACTTTGATTAATTAATCGTACGCTAAAACTTCCTTTTTCGATTTATTATAGAATTATTTCGTTCCCACCAGAAAGTATTTTAATTACATTGCATGCAATACTTAAGAAATCTTTTAACATTATTATCATCAGTTTTAATAATCACTAAAATCTAAAATCTATTTTTCATTTCTTTTCGTAAACTTGAAGTAACAGATATCTTAATAGTACAAGAGCCAGTACTAATATACATAAATACAAAGTTCACTTCTTATTCATTCAAATCAATTTTATCCTGCTCTACATAATCCCATATCTAGTCTTAATCGCATATTTTTGTACAAATGATAACTTATTAAAAACAACTTGAATCGCTACAACTTAATTTAACTGGCTCATTAAAGATAAATAATCCAAAAATTAAACAATTAACTAAAGTGATGTACCTTGATGACACTGTACCTACTCCTCTTGAAATGTGAAGGTAAGACATGAATTAATTACAATTAATAAAGTATGGTTTTAATCGACAGCTGTTTAATATTTCAATTATCCAAAAAGTAAAATTTACAAAATTTAGAACCCCCCCCCTCACAAATTTCTTGGGTACGGTCTGACTGATGCACATACACACTTACAGCGGTCTTATAACACTCCGTTTTTGGTTCGGGGGTTAAAAAATAGGAGAAATATTGCTGTAAGAACAGACATATAAAAGTAAATTATGATCCAAGTTACAACAGTTTTCCATATAAGACTACACCACTGTGTATTTCTGCTGAATATCAAAGTACTAAAAATAAAACTTTATCGTATAAGTCTAAGTCTAAGATTATTTAATTTCCTAGCATAGACAATATTTGCATTGTTTACAACTTGATTTTAAACTGATAAATATTACAATAACTAATAAAGTATTACAGGTATTAAAAGTATTTTAGTGTCTAACTAATTGTTGACTGGTCGAATAGTTTTTGAGATACGGACAAAAATCGATCCAAATATTGTGAAATATCAGAAACTCTGCATTCGATCATTAAATGAACCTGATTTTTATACTTTTTGGGTCAAAATTACCCCATGCACTAAGTTTCATCAAATTCCAAATAAAAATTGTTTTCCCGATTTTCTCGATTTTTTTCAAGGGGTACGTACCCCTTTAAAAAATTTCAAAACTCAGTATATAAGGTAATTTTGACCCAAAAAGTACAAAAATTGGGTGCATTTGTTGGCTGGTTGAGTAGTTTTTGAGATACGGACTAAAATCGATCCAAATATTGCGATATCTCAGAAACTATGCATCCAATCATTAAATTAACCTGATTTTTATACTTTTTGGGTCAAAATTACCTCATCCACCGAGTTTCATCAAATTCCGAAACATTAAACTTTTTTCCGATTTTCTCGATTTTTTCAAAGGGGTACGTACCCCTTAAAAAAATTGCAAAAAATCGAAAAAATTTTGTTATCTCCAATTTCGATAAAACTCAGTATTTAAGGTAATTTTGACCCAAAAAGTACAAAAATCGGGTGCATTTGTTGACTGGTTGGGTAGTTTTTGAGATACGGACTAAAATCGATCCAAATATTGCGATATCTCAAAAACAATGCATCCAATCATTAAATTAACCGGATTTTTATGCTTTTCGGATCAAAATTACTCCATCCACCTTGTTCCATCAAATTCCAAAACAAAAATTTTTTTTCCCCATTTTTCGATTTTTTCAAAGGCCTTACGCCCATACTGCATTGACTCGTCCGCCATAACTATTTCTAATGTTACTATTTCCTTAATACAGTACACAAATTAAATTATTTTAATTTGTTCCAGCCTACCGATAACTATTAAAAGTATTTAAGTAAAATTGTGTATTCTTCCAAAATTAAATTTTTTAGATCATAAAAATTTCACCAAATGTAAAAGACATGATCGTTGGGAAGAAGTAGGTCATTCGCTAATTGATAATTAAAAAAAACAATTGTGGATCTTGATTTACAAAGTTACAGTAAGCTGACTTAGTTATAAAAATCGTTACAGCTGGTTAAGTAACTTATATTACCAAAAAATTTCATCTTCACTTAGTAAATAAAACAATTTTTTTAGAAATTACAAAAAGATAAGTATTTGTTTCAACCATGTTTTGTCATTACAAACAGGTCCGTAGTTAAAGAGAGCATACCCAAAGCAGAAAATGCAAATACGTGAAGTGAAGTTTTGTTTGTAAACTCAACCATTACCAAATATGAGAAACATTAATGAGAAAGTAATTGGCATTTAATGTGGTTCCTTCGAAAAAACTGAAGAAAGGCGATGATCTTCAAAATCGGTTCAGTTTGAAAACGGCTCTCGGGAAAAGGTAATTTAATGGAGAATGTTCTTAGATACGTTTCAAGTGTGAGCTTAGGGTTCAGTACGCGGAAAAATGTGTCAGGGGTTTTTTAAATTTTGTAAATTTGACTTGTATGGTTTTGGAGAAAATGTTCAACAAAATTTTGTCCTAATTTACGTCCCCACGAGTAAACAGTGATATTTACGAAAAAATGTTTCAAACCAAAGTTGTTTATTTTTGTATAAGAAACATTTTTTACATTTAAACTTTTGTTCTATTTCTAACGGTTTACAAGATGGCTTCTACGGAAGCAAGACCTGGACCTACTCATGTACTTAACGTTCTTAACTTTTACCCTGAGCACCCTATAAATATTTCAGCTTGATACCTTTTTCCGTTTTTGCTTTGAGAAAAAGAAACCGAAAATGGACTCTTTAGGTGACTTTATAAACACCTATATATAAATTTACAACACACATAATTTGAAATTTTTCGATTTCACAAAAGACTCTGAGTCCGGCTCTGATTATAAATTAGGTACTACATGTATTTATTGTTAGAATCAGATATTCTATACGTTTTCAAAAGTTTCTAATTTTATTAGATAAATAAAAGTTATTTATATCGCTAACATTGAGTCGTAAACTGGTGTTTTTAATCATTTTTTTTAGAAATAAAATATTATTTTGACACAAATGTTATTATGACACAAAATAATTAATAATATTTTTATTTTTATTAAATAAAACTTTTAGTACCTCAACAATATTACCATGAGTAACAGAAATAAATGGCATAAAATTGTTTTCTGGAATTTAGACGCGGAAAGAGGTGTGTATCAATATTTTGTATGTGGTATCTCTCAATTCTATGACATGAGTAGCTGATTTTCCTAAAAGCCAACCGTGAATTGAGCGCGAAAATTGGAGGGGGAGGGACGCATATTGTTAACGAAGAAGAGAAGTCAAGTAATTTTACTTATTGGGCAAATTCATGAGAAAAACAGAGAATGTGCATCTCGGTTTTTAGCGTTTTATAGGGGGGCATTAGCGTTCTAAAATTTTAATATATGATTAAATATAATTCTCATAAATAAGTAAGAATTTACCCAATAAGCAAAAATTACTTGACTTCTCTTCTCCGTTAACAATATGCCCCCCCCCCAATTTTCGCGCTATATTCACTTAAGGAAAGAAGTCGCTGAAGACTTTTATTTCATTCTGATAAATCTAGCCAACGATTTCTTTTTCATCATAATCGAAAACCATAGATGGGCTGATAAAATGGAATAATTCCGTTTTTGCCGTTTAGCAACTGCACTCCAAAAGGTTCTATCTTCTTTGTGCGCAGAATTTTATAACGAAGACGTACAGTACCAAAAATTTGCAAATTCTTAACCGTTTTGCTGCAAAAAATCGCAAAAGTGGGGTCCAAGGTCCAATTAAATTGAGGAATTTCACATAATATTAAGACACACAATCCTTTTCGAAGTTAATTCCAAAAAGGCAATTATATCTGACTTTTTCCCCATAAGAGCGTGTTCTGAATCTAATATTATCGATGTATAATAAGTAGGTGCGTTTTATCATTATAGGTAAACAATAACCAACTAATTTAAAATGAAAAATTATGGATTTAATTGTTCAACTTACCGCTTCAGCAATTTTTAACATTCCCGGTAAAGTTTTAAAATAATCCACATTAAGTTTCACCCAACCTAAAGGTGATTGTTGTTGATTTGCTTGACCATTTTGTTCATTTGGTTTTGCGGCATTATTTGAATGTGGCGATGAATCTTGCACTTGAACTACGGTTTCCGTCATCATTGCTAATTTTACTTCAATATAATTTGCACTTAAACGAAAAGAAAATCACTTAATCACTGATTGAATAAAAACACTTTATAGACGTCGAACACTTTAAATAAATAAAAATGATGTTGTTTTATTCTTAGCTTGTTGCTTGAATTGTAAATAGCTGTTGAAGAGCTAATGTTAGACTGGTTGTTAAGTTCACTTTAAATTCCCGCGACAACGCGGTAATACAACTCATGACTGGTGGAATTAAATTTATTATTGTTGAATAAAGATAGACGCGTAATTTATTTTGAATTTGTGTATTGTTATCTTACTTCCATGTATGATATTCGATTTCTATGTTCGTAAACAGTGAACCGTATACGGAAAGTAACGTTATATCGTACTATTTACTACTATAGTTGAATATTTTATAAAAATATACGTGTTTATATTATTATTAGGTATTAAAAAGCTAAAACGTATCATATTTAGGAAAAAGGATATATCAATGATAATCGTCGTCCACTGGCAACTCGAACTGTTATGTTTTTATTAAATCAAAAATTAAATTTGATACCAAAATAGATTATGAGTATTTATTTCCTTAATTACTGATTATATATTAAAATATTTATTACAAATATTTAAAAAGTAGAAATGTGTGTCCTATATTAAGTCACTTCAAGATTTTCAGGTGCTTCAAGAAATACCCAACAAATGCTCCGTTCTAACTACTAGAAACATACCGGTTCATGATTTACATTACCTTACCAGCTCTGATTCTAGGTCCGTAACTATGGCGTGGCAAAGAAGGCACCCGCCATCGGCTAGATTAATTTTGATCACAAACTTGAAAAATATGATCCAAACTTAGTAGGATTACATACTTGGTTTATCAAAATTGGATAAAATTTAGATGTGATAGAGCAAAATTAAACTTTTTGGATTCTGATGACGTCATATAGTTTAAAAATTTGATTTCTTTGATAACACAGGCAAATTTGATCCAATCTTATTGAAATTTTTTTTGAGACCCACTAATTTTGGGTCATTCTTTTCAGCTATGATGTCAATTCTTCGCTAGTTATCACTTATGTGCTTAATTCTGAGACCAGGACTCGACATATTTCATCTTCACAAGACCAGGACTCGACTATTAAAGCTACATTAATTTTGATTACAAATTTGAGAAGTATGACCCAAATTTAGTAGGATTACATACTTGGTTTATCGAAATTGGAAAAAATTTGGATGTAAAAGAGCAAAATTAAATTTTTTGAATTTTGATGACGTCATTAAGTTAAAAAATTCGAATTTTTGATAGCACAGGCGAATTTGATCCAATCTTATTGAAATTTTTTTTGAAACCCACTAATTTTGGGTGATTCTTTTCATCCGTGAAGTCAATTTTTCGCCAGCTATCACTAATGTGCTTAACAAATAATCAAGTAAAAATTGTAGAAGAATAATTTTTCTGTAATTGATCATCATTGACCATTACGCTTTTTGTAAGTATTAAATTATAAACTCGAATGTGTAATGTAAGTTACTGAATCTTTGAATAACCAATTTGATATTTAATATTTTTTAAATAATTAAATATTTTTTTACAAAATTATTCTAGTCAAAAAAAATTTTAATGCTAAATTATAAATTAATATCTGGATGACCGAGCTTTGCTCGGTTATTCGCCAATAGATGTCAGCAAGAGTCATATTTTTCACTTTAGACTACTCAAACGCCTCCTTTTTGTTATGTTATAATTTGCATTGTATTTCATTAACTACGTTATACACCAATAGATGTCTGATGAATTTTTCATGAAAAGACGGATAAAAGGACATTTCTGATAAATGAGCCTAGCTAGACCTAGCTAGATCGACTTATCGCCCCAAAAAACCCCTACATACTCATTTTCATGAAAATCGTTGGAGCCATTTCCAAGATCGTTGATATATATATATATATATATATATATATATATATATATATATATATATATATATATATATATATATATATATATATATATATATATATATATATATATATACAAGAATTGCTCGTTTAAATATATAAGATAAGATAAAATGATTATTTTTATCATTTTATCACTTGTTTTCAAAAGTTATTTTAAACAATAACAGAATAGAAGAAGAAAACAGAAGTTTTAAAGAATATTTTAAAAATTTACAAGAATATTATAGCTTTTAGTAAAATATATTAGAAAATAAAATGCGAATAAACAAATTAAGAATAATGTACAAAAAGTATAATGTTTATGCAATCTGTAATACACAATGATAGTACACGTTGCCTATATTATAAAAGTAATGATTTATTGTATTAAAATATTATTATAATCTGGGATTATTTCTAAAATGATAATGTTTGAAAAATGCTATTATCGAGCATCTTACGTTTAGAAAAGCATCCAACCTTTATAAGTAATAATACATACGTTTACCATCTGAAAATTCGATAGTTAGTTTTCAACGGATTATTACCTCTGATTCCAAGAATACCATCTTCGCCATTGATCTTTCATCTACGGATGGATAAACATAACATAATCAGTATTGCTTCGATGTTTCTAAACTTTCTCGAAAATAGTAGCTTTGTCAATTCGACGTGAGACATAGATTTTAATACATAATAGACTTGACGGGATTAAATTTTGATCTGGATAAAGTTAAGACCATTTTCAACATCTACTGAAATGGATAAATGATCATGTAAAGAGATTTTTATAAAAAAACGATAATCACCAATAGCTTAGTTTTGTTTCAGGAAATTCTCTAAACGTTAAACATTTAATTCAATAAACTGCAATTTTTCGTACTAATCATTCCATATAACTGCAATTTATAGAAAGCATTTTATTCAAACGACAGATGTTCTAAGAGTTTTTGCAAATATATACATTCTCTTCTTACAAATTGTACACAAAAGTAATAAAAATAAGTGAAAACAAACAATTGATTGAGTTAATCATTGAAATACCATGTAAGTAGACAGTGTTGATTGCGCAATCGTTTCAATCTCAAAAAATCGAAAAACTTTTGTTATCTCCAATTTCGATAAAACTCAGTATATAAGGTAATTTTGACCCAAAAAGTACAAAAATCGGGTGCAATTGTTGACTGGTCGAATAGTTTTTGAGATACGAACTAAAATCGATCCAAAAATTACGATATCTCAAAAACTGTATCCACTCGTTTCGCTGGGCAATTACAATTTTAAGTATAAAGACTATTTCGTTTTAAAATTCACTTCATTTGCCATCACTTGTTTCCGAAAATGTAAAATTTAAATGCATTTTTATGGTTATCGATTGAAAACAAATTTTTTGTTTTCAGTGTTTTAAGTACTATAAGAATCTAATTAAGACACTTTTAAAAAATAGGTGTAATACCAAATTGGAGATAGTATTTTCGAGACTAGAGTCAAGCCAAAAACGTATTTTTACTTAAAAGGTCCGTCTATTTAAAACCAAATTTGATTAATTAATATTCTTTAAGTAATAAAATATTTGAAAAAATAATATAGAACTATATTAAAATACACGCCGTTATATTAATTAATTTTACAGTAATTTAACTGTATGAAAACATATATTTAATACAATCAGGCATATATTAAAATCGATACATCTCTTTGCGAATAGTGAAGTGACATAACGATAGAATAACAGTATAAGTTATATAATTCTATTTACTTATTAAATACTTTAAAATACAATTTTTTTTGTCAATTAAGTATGATTAAAATTTAATTAATCAAAACGTACCTAATCATATTACTTGATGTTCATAATTATTTTGCTTCAATAACTACTTTAATTAATAACGAATAAGCCGGAAAAAACTGTTGAAAGTGGAAAAGTGGAGAAACCGGATCCCAAGAACATTCAACCGACTTGACCTAGTCATAAATGGGCACGAGGTCCCAGGGGGAGCATATGTAGTCCAAATTAACTTGAAATGCTTATTTAAGCTTAAAATTGTCATCTCTTAAGTATTTTTGGTCGCCGAATACGAATCCGTTGTCAGTTTACACGAATTCTGTCACGTATTCCAAACATCGTGCCATTATTGACCCGATATTTCACTATTTAGCACAAAATCGGAACACTAAGTATTTATCGTTATCGTCTAAATCATCATAAGCTAAATCGAACTTATTGTTGTTATAGTGTTTATTTTTATAAAATGGATTTTAACCGCAGGTTACGGGGCAAATAGATATTATCTGCATAATCAATATCTTTTAAGTCGTTCAACTACACTCCAAATGATTCCTCTTGGCTTATTGAACGCATTTGTTCCATTCTGTCTAAGATGACAAACAGTAAAGCGGGGAGATTTCTGTCTTAGTAAATGTGGGAGATTTTCTTCCAAAGTTTATGATAGGGGGCCTTATAAAGTAGGTACTTTCTTTATATTTACGACTTTTCCGATACCCAAGCCCGTAAACTTGTATTTCATATTTGATAAGCATCGAAAGCCTTGTTGAAGTGAAAAAGGGAAGAATGCAAAGACACAATATATAAAGAAGCTTGATATTGTTAAGGACATTCATTGGCCATCTGCTAAAATTTTTAAGTGTCATTGTAATGATATGGACTTATGGAATCTACACCATAACATTTGATTTTGTAATTTATAATTATTCAACCATTATTATTGATAAATTGAATTAGATTGTTCATAATTATATTATACATATAACTATCTTTTTTCAACTGAAGAAAAACGTAGTACACTACGGAAGCCTGAATGTCTCAATAGCTGTTTTTCAAAAGTGTCTACCCACAAATATAAAACCAACGAGTTCACTTTCAACAAGTGCACTTTTGACTTGTGGGACATTATGGAAACAAACCTTTTTGAATTTTTTCCACATTTAAAAAATATTAAAAAAGATCCGATAGATGGCAGGAAATAAAAATATAAAAAATCAAAATATTTTTACCTACCCTAGTTCTGCCATCTATCGGATCTTTTTTTAATATTTTTTAAATAACATAAATAAAAATTTTTAACTAACTACGTAAGACAAATTATAAACATTATCATTAAATTTAATTATTATCATTAAATCCGAACATACAATTATTAATAATTCCAGACAGTTTCAGTAGTGGCTAATTAAAGAATAGTCATTACCGACTGACATTTTCAAAAAGGTTTGTTTCCATAATGTCTCACAAGTCCACAAGTGCACTTGTTGAAAGTGAACTAGTTGGTTTTATATTTGTGGGTACACTTTAAAAAAAAAGAAGCTATTGAGACATTCAGGCTTCCGTAGTACACCACATTATGTGAATAACCTACATAAAATATCACCTCCTACAGACACCTGTGTTAATCAAATACAGATAAAGTAATACACATTACACAAAGTATAGAAAATTTTACTGTACAATGTATCTTTATCTAACACATACAATTTATATATACATACAACTTTATTAGTAGAAAATACGCGAAGGTTGATAAAAAGAGATGAGATTATAATATTTTATAAAAAAACTTGATTAAAACAAAGTAATGGCTGAGGCTGATGATGGAACAAAAGGTGAACAAGTATTATAACGGAATAAAAACAATATTTTTGTTTGGTGCCAACACTTGATTCAAAC
This sequence comes from Chrysoperla carnea, assembly GCF_905475395.1. NCBI lineage: Eukaryota > Metazoa > Arthropoda > Insecta > Neuroptera > Chrysopidae > Chrysoperla > Chrysoperla carnea. Next base: position 18,296,803 of record NC_058339.1, read on the forward strand.
ACATATATGTATTGTTTAATTAATAAAAATGTGTCAAAAATATTAAATATGTAAGTAAATTGAATACTGCATGTTTATTTTATTATTGGTACCTACTGGTGTTTTTAAAAAAAATTTTTGACGTTCAATATCAAATTTTATATTGGCCTTCTCTTTTTCTGCGCACTCTAAAAATATTTACAAATGTTTCTTGTGTTGTACAGTTTTGTTAATAATAAAAGTGTTATATATTTCTGGGTTATATTTTGTGTTTATTCATTATTGCCATCTTTGAAGGATTCGTTGTAGGAATAACACCGACCGAGTAATCAAATTTTTACAATTTATTTTTATTTTGTAATTGTATTTAAATAAATTATTTAAATATTTAAAATGCACAATGATCAAACTATGATTTGTTAACTATATAAACAATGTTGTTATTTTTTCTTAAAATATTTTGCCTTGGCCCAATTTCAATCTAATTATAATACTTCTTTATTCACTAATGATGAAATTTTAGAACGTAAGATGAAAAATATGTCATATAGTTTCTTTTGTGAATAAAAAAGGCACTATGTCATTACTGTTTTGATATTTTAGTTAAATTGTAAGATGTTATGAAATATATTATTTAATCGCAATCAGGAAAATTGTATTTTATTTAAATTATTTCCTGAAGAAACAATTGAGAGTATTTTCCGTAATAAAATTTAAAAAGACAATTGAAGGATTCTTTTGTTTCGTTTGTTTCAGAAGTAATTATGCAATAGGATCTAATTAAATAATTACCTATTATCCAGTCAAATTACACTTTGAAAGTTACAAAAATTCCCATAGAGCTAAAAATTGGTATGAATGTTCAGGATACTATTATAAATGAATTGTGAAAAGTCCCCATCAATCCCCCTTGTGCAAAAAATTTTATTGAGAGGGGAAGTTTCCAAAAATAGGTTTTTCGCGTTTTTCAGCAAAACGGTGAGTTTAACAGCAAAAATAGTTCAGACAAAAATTGTAGATCATTCAATTTGCTACAGAATGTGCCTCTGTACCTTTTTTTATAAGTGCTGTCATTTTCGTGATATAGCGGTTCAAAGAATTGAAAAAATTATTTTATTCGTAGAAGCGTTATAGTAGTAAAAATATGAGTCCCTATATCTTATAAAAACAAATTTTAAAATTTTTAGAATATAAATCCGTCCCTATTTTTATTTAGTAGCATGCCCTGAGTAACATCTGTTTTCCACTCAATTGTTAGCGTGGTGATGCTCGTATAACTGTCTCGTTTCAAAGGTCTCATACTCCACAAAATACTGTTAGTCGTAAGTATTGAAAGAGCTGGTGAATTTTCGGAGTACCTGAAAGACCAGACATCTGTAAAAATTCATGTGCAGTGTCGAAAAAATTATACTCGAAAGAGTAGCATTGATGCTATGAAAAGACAGCGCCAAGAAAAAGAAGCTGGTTCATCAAAAATAAGTCCTCATATTTTTACTCGTATAACGGTTCAAAAATGTATTACGAAAAAAATAATTTGTTCAATTCTTTGAACCGCTATATCATGAAAATGGCAATACTTATGAAAAAGGTGTAGAGATACTTTTGGTAGAGAATCGAATTATCTATAATTTTTGTCTGAACTATTTTTGCTGTGAAACTCATCGTTTTGCTGAAAAACGCGAAAAGCCTATTTTCGCAAACTTCCTCCCTCAATAAAATTTTTTCAACAAGGGGGATTGATGAAGATTTTTCACAATTCGTTTATAATAGTATTCTGAACATTCATACCAATTTTTAGCTCTATGGGAATTTTTGTAACCTTACTTATATTTTATGGACTAATTTGACTGGATAAATAGGTGCTTAAAAAAAATAATCAATCAATATATTAAAATAAGGATTTATTTAAAACCCTTTTGGTTAATTAGAACAAGATAAATTTCTTTTCCCACAAGTAAAATATTGCATTATAATAACAATGATTTTGCAAACATCTTTTATTCATCAAAAAATAATACATACTTTCTCTTAATTTTTTGTTTTAAACAGTAAATTATCGTTTTGTTATGTATAATTTATTACTTGTAATTAAGAAAAATAAAAACAATGAATCATATAAAAATATGACATGATTTAGTTATTCATCGTTGTCTATAATAGGTAATAAGATTATTTTCACAGACAAATAATGATCCTAGTAAGGAAAACATGTTTTTATTTTAAACTAATGAGGAAATTTTATTGTGCATCAAAAATAGTTTTATATATTTTTTTTTAAATGACTAATTTCAAATTATTGTTTCAGATTGTTGAATAAATTGAACTGATGAAATGATGAAAGTTAGGGAATGGGGGTCTTATGATCGCCCCTTAAATACAGTCGATTTTGAATCGCCAGCTCACTCAGGTAATATATAGGCTGTTCCTGAAAGTTGTGTACCTACAACGCTCTAGCAGTGCAGCTCAAGTAATCCGATTTGTAATAATAATAAAAAGTTGTAATTTGGATTTAAATTTTTGATATGTTGAGCCCGTTGTATTTTAAAAAAAAGTTCAATTCAAAATTATAATTAATATCAATTTATTGGCGTAGAATGGGGTTTAATCTACTTAGAGACCGTACTTTCTTATATCACAATTAAAATCTATTTCCCTTAACCTCTTAACAAATCCACACAATTACCTAAACGCATTTAAGGGGCTAAGGTACTAAATCCCCCTATATTCCACGACATATTAGGAATATAGGATACGTTAAGGACTACTTTGAATCGGATTTCTTGATCAGGTCTTCTAGAGCACCCTATAAATTAAAATTAATATGTTATTAAATTTGTTTTCTTAATTAGGTACATTATTAAGTGGCCTTAATGATCTAAGATCAAAAGGTGATTTACTGGATATCACGTTACTTGCGGAAGGAGAATCGTTTCAAGCTCATCGTGTTGTGCTAGCATCATGTAGCGATTATTTCCGAGCAATGTTTACAGATGCAATGAGAGAATCTCGACAAAGTGAAATATGTTTAAATGGAGTTACTGCAGAAGGAATCCGATTGCTTTTAAATTATGCTTATACATCACGACTTGCCTTAAACCTTGCCAATATTCAGGATGTACTGTCAGCTGCTAGTCATGTGCAAGTTGTTGCTGTTGTTGAAGCTTGTTCAAATTACTTACAATCACAATTAGATCTGGAAAATTGTGTAGATATTGCAACAATTGCTGAAACTTATTCATTGGTACAATTAAGGAGGCGCGTTTATCGTTTTATAAGTGGACATTTACAAGAATTTTCAATGTCAAATGAATTTCAGCGGTTAGCACCTCAACAATTAGAGTACTTATTAGCTTGTGAATTTCCTGTCGATTGTCCGGAAGAAGAAGTTTTGCGAATTGTACTTAAATGGCTTGAAAATTCTGATGTTTGTGGGTAAGTTTCACCAGTGATTTATTTTTGACTAACGATAAAACCATATTCCCGGCGGAGAAGCCCTAGGCTTTCTGCGTGGCTTCTGGCTTTGACAGAATCTTATTATTATTATTTTGAACTCATCTTACTCATATGATAGCCTAATATGGAATGTAAAATTATTTAAATAGATGTATTGGCAAAATGATCTTCTCTACTTATAAGTTAAAGTCAAGAAATTGAAAACATGTAGTTGTAGTAATTTAGGGTGTACATGAAATTTGTGCCGCTCTACCGATAACATAAAACACTGTAATTAAAAATATAAGCTAATTAGTAAATTGGAATTTCTACGGTACATACATTTTTATTTTTAACAAAAAGTATAATACCTCAACTGAATATTTGTATCCACCAATTAAACTAAGCCACCATCCATAATAGAGATAGCTAGCTAGCTCACTTGTAAGTAAATAATCGAAATCGAAAACCTTGCATGTGTGCCCACCAACAAATTACCGTTGAGGAGCAATAAAATTATGGATGTTTCAACGATGATATTGATCTGAATGAGGCCCCTTGAGACAAGCTTATTTGTACAACATAATTGCACAACCAAATGATAATTTTTACAATTTAGCATCTGATCTTTTTCGATCGCTATTATTATAACCACTACCTAGATAATTACCTAACCTCATATTTCACTTCAATTCATTTTGGAAATTCGACCTAAAGTCCGTCGACGTCAAAGCTCTCCTGCTGTTCTTAAACAGCTCCAAATGGTTCATGGAGTAGTGGCCGGGAATGGGCCAATCCTTGTTCGGTATCACAACGCATCCTATGCTATAAGTGTGTCTCACCCCCAGGACAGCCATTCTAACCTAACCTGAGCTAACCTAATTGGAAATTTCCGATTCATTTCAGTCGTAAATGAATAGTTTTTTTAACAAAAAATGTATGACTAATTGAATAAAATAAATTTGGTTTTCGAGTATTTTGAGTTTTTAGAAGCATTCCGATGTATTTACAATTCTTTTTCTTGTTATAGATTTACTCACCGTTTATCATTTGCTTCTCGGCTTTTAAGAAAAATCCACTTCCGAGAAATACCATCATGGAAATTAGATAATCTATTACAAAAAGTCTTTATTGATCAATCAATCGAGAAACAAAGTATTTATAAAATTGTTATAAGAGAAACTTATCGACAGATTCGAATACCTAATAAGATCAGAGAAACTGCTTTTACAAAAAGTCATTCAAATCATTTAGTCAACTCTCGTGGCATGGAATTAGCGATTGTTAAAGTGGGGGGTTTTAGTATTGGAGGAATTACCAATGAAATCACTTATTGCTTGTCAAAAGGTAAATGGAGACATCTAACATCCATACCACACGTAGAACAATGTAACTTTGGAACAGCTGTGTTGGATAATGAATTATATGTGGTTGGGGGATCGTTTAATCAATCTTTACAAGAAAATATACATCCATTTGGATTTAGGTACAGTCCTAGGTATAATAAATGGACAACAATAGCTCCAATGCAACGAGAAAGGTGTAGGTTTTCTTTAAACGTGTTATCTGGTCGATTATATGCAATTGGAGGGTCAAGTGAGTTAGAAGAATTCGTGGATGGATGTACGGATCAAGAAGAAATCAGTGCCTGTGAATGCTATGATCCAGCTTCAGATAGTTGGTCAAGTATTAGTCCTTTACCAGAAGGACGATCGCAACATGCAAGTGTAACTTGGTGTAATAATGCTAATGAAAAATATATATTCATAAGTGGTGGGTTGGAAAGAGATTTAACTTCCGATGCGGTTCGCAGATATGATCCAGCAACAGACACCTGGGATGTAAGAGCTCCAATGTTATCTTCTCGAGCTGATCATGTAATGATTTCATTAGGACATCGAATTTATGTTTGTGGAGGTTGGTTTGAAGATGCAGATATTGGGAGTCGTGTTTTAGTTGATACGATAGATGCATATGATTTAACGACAGATAGCTGGGAAGTGATTACTCGAGTGCCAACACCTAGGTATCATGCGGGCATAGTTGAAGTTGATGGAAAAATATATTTTATTGGTGGATTCCATAGTGATGCTATGTTCGATAGAGATACAGCTGCCATTGAATGTTATGATGTTGAAAATGATTTTTGGACCACAGAAGAAAAATATCCACAAGATGTTTGGGAACACACTTGTGTCACGTTATATATTCCTAAATGCCGAGACGATATGGAAGTAATGACTACAAATGAGAACAGAAGATAGTATTATATTTAAAGTGTTATAGGACGTGCCATTTACATATTTAAAAAATATCGGGTTATTAATATATAAGACACTGATTGGCGGAAAAAAGCGGATAGCGTAAGGAATGAAATATTATAATGTTATTATTCAGTGTATTTAGCAAAGGTAAATAATTTTAATGCGTCGATTTATACAAAAAAATTAGACATAATATTTCGATGTATATAAAAAATTGTTCAAATGTGCTATCAAATTCCTGTTTATTAAAAGTTATGTCTTTAAGCACAAACGAAGAATTCCGGCTTCATATAGAATGGATGACGAAAATGTAACATGAGTGCATACGTAAAATTCATTTCCTATGCTGAATTCAGTTTGATACAGCTTATTCCTCATTACAGCTTTCGTTATCTGTGTTATCGGAAGCTTAAGCGTACAAATATAGTAAATTTTTATTGTTACAAAAGTGTGTTAACTATTATAATACACGGGTATAAGAAAGACGTCCTTGAATTCCGAATATTTGTATTTATGAGCGGAATTTCAAATAAAAAACCTATGAACTTTGATCAACAATTTGCAACCATGCACTATTCGACACTTTTGAAATAGTTTAACTGTCGTTTATGTTCCAAAGGGCAGTTTTGCAAGTGTCGAACATAAATCAATCACATTTGTGGGTTAGTAGTTCGATTAAAGATTTCCAAAAACTGCACGTCAAGATTTGGTACTCATTGCAGTTCAATAAGACGAACAAAGGCAGTTTAACTATTATTTACTCAATTTACACCAAATTTTATATTACTCCCATTGCGTATTGGAACATACATTACAAATTTTTTAAATATTTTTTTCGCCCATTTCAATAAAGTTAACATTAGATATTTATCGTGAATAATCAAAATTTATCAATAACACAAAACTGACCACTATTAAAGTGGCTATAATCCACAGTACAGTGCTGTGAAACTTCTGGACAATAGGAAGTTTTCTTTCACTGGGCTCTGAAATTTTTTAATTGCATTATTCTAATAAGAAGATCATTTAATTATAAATAGAAAAGTAGATATTCTGAAATTTTACAAAACCCTGAAAATTGCTATTTTTTGTTTTTCGGTCGATGGACACTCTGTTTTGTAATATGTGGGACTACTTCATTTTTCTACTTATTATTTTTCTTTTTATTAGAATTATAATAAGGTTATTAATCAATTTTTAGGTTTTTCAATTAATAAGTAACTAAAATCCGTAATTGTTTGGCCATTCACGATAATAGACCTTTTCATTCACAAAAAATGATTCTTTTATGTTTCGGGTAGATGTCAAAAAACTGTTCAAGTAAAGATATATCACGTGTCTTCTATCTTGATCAAAAAGCGCTGTTCGCTAAAGATAAAAGATATTTGTTTTCTTTACTTGAATAGTGTTTAGACAACTGTCCGAAACAATAAAAAATCGATGCGGAGGTTTATTATTTTAATTTTTAATGTTAAAAAGTTGAAATTCGTAAAATTTTAACTTGAATTTAAAATTGACAATTGCGTTGCACTCCATTCCTAAATTCCTCTGTAGAAAATTTTATTGATAATAAAACTTTTATGGTTTATGAATTGAAGTAGTTGGACTAAATTCTTTGACACCCTTATTTTCAAATATAAAAATGTAAATAAGATTGTCAACATTTTTTATTTTATTTATTATTTTCTCATTATATAAAAATTCAAACTATTGTACTTATTATGGGCCATGACTTTATGGTGAATATTTTTTGTTGCGAGATAAACTATATAGTTTTAGTTATAATATATTTTGTTATTTTTTTAAATATAAAATAAAACATGCTTTTCTAAATTTTTTTTGTTTACTATTTTTTACATTCCATTATTGTAGGTTTAAATTTATATTTGTTTATTTTACCTAGAAAATCTTTCTAAGTTATTCGAGATTCAATAATTTAAAAGAATATTTGAATTATGGATGTAAACCATTAATTGTGGTAAATCGTATACTCAAACCTTAAAAAAAATGTTTATAAAAGAAGACATAGATGTCTACACTTATCAATGCCGTGTCTATTCGTACGAAGCACGATTCGTCTTATCACTTCGGTAAATAATAATCGGAATCGGTTGGTGCATTCAGACATCCAAGCCGGCGCAGTAGCCAGTTATTCTGTAATATTTGATTGATATTGACGGTAAGATTGCTATGGTGGTGTATTAATTTGTTAATCTGTATTATTTTGTAAGTGAATTTGTTCTAAAATGCGGACATTCGCATTAATATCAATGCAAATATTGCTGTCGTTAAATAAACGTCATAAACCATCGTAAATAATCGTATTGTTTGTAACTGTTTAATAATTCTTTTACCGTACAATTAGTGTCATTTGAAACTTGTGAGTGCCTACTTATGTTTTCATTAAATCGATGAAAAGTAGTTGTTGAGTTGTTGACCAATGGTTTAAAATTTACTTTTTTGGTAGTTTTTACTTGAATATTCAATGCGTTATTACTCATGGCATTGGTAGTGTTTGGTGATAAAACTAGTGCTAGTTTCAAATATAAAACTTGTTTTATTAGCTGTCAAAAAACCGAACTGATTGGTTTTTATTATTATAACTTATTGTAATGCCTGGAAGTCGCTCAAGTAACGATCCGGAGCACAAATCACCTCGTGAAAGTGGTGAAGATTCCGAAGATGAGAGTGAAATTTTAGAAGAAAGTCCTTGTGGCAGATGGTTGAAACGTCGGGAAGAGGTAAGGATACATCATATTTTCATTCATTTTGTATAGAAATACCTAACCTCCTATATATAATATGGTTAGTTAGTTTATTTCTTGGTATGTGATATGCACCGGGGTCGCTGCCTGACCGGCTGACGGGTGGCTAGACCCTCGCCCGCCAGACGTTGTTGGCACCGAGTTCGGCTGCAATCTCTCTGCAATCCGCATGCGTTTTCAGGTAAATGACGTCACATTTTATTAGTATCGACTATCAAAAACCATGAATATTGTTGCCTCATGTTTTTTACAGTGTGTTTATTTTATAGAAAATCTACAGTGATTGTATTATCAATTATAAATATTTTCATTTACTGCTGATTACATAAACACTTATTTGTAATTCCTAGAAATGTTACCTTCTAGTTCATGTACCTTGACATTTCTGTCTATATAGGAAATCCGTTAAATTCTTTACTATGTATTAAATCTCAATAATCGCATGAAAAAAACCTTATTTAAGAACGTGTTCAAACATGTTTCATATATAATTGTGTTCGGTTAGGGTATAAAATAATAAGATTATACCTATTGATATTATGTTATTTTTAGCATTAGATTGGCGACCATACGGCGACAAACCGGTTTATCACAAGTCTAATAAAATTCTTACAATATTTTGTTGTAAATTGTAATCTATTTTTATCATACATTTTTATACTAAATATACCTGAAATCCACGCATGTTGTTTTTTTTTATAAGATTGAATTTATAAACAAAATCAAAATTGATTTTGTTTCGATTTTTTAGACTCGAAGATTTCCATTTCTGTGTCTTTTTTGTAATTTTTTGTCACCTTAAATAACTATTTAGTAAAGCACTGTAAAGTACTTGACAGAAATCCGACATATGTAGCTGGTTTAATCTTTGAGCAAATATCCGTTATTCAAAATGAAATGGCATAATCTAATCTAAGTAATTTGGATTAGCCATGGATTTGATTCATGCTGATATTTAAAAATACAAGTTATGAAACAAATAGAAGATCTTAAAAAAGTAATTGCCAATTTGGAAATTTTAAGTGGCTTATAATATGTTGGACCTTTCTACTATATTCCGCCAGCACTTGTGTTATGAGCGTTTTGCATATGCGGTTGAAACTAAAATATATTTTTTTAAAGTCTTTCATAAATTGTGAGAATTTTGCTCATCACGAGAGTAAAAATGTAAGCAAAAAAACATTAACTTTGGAAAATTACGGGTCTCTTCGTGTACTTTCGTTGGTTAACATCGCACTCAGTAAATTAAAAAAAAAAAAAACTGGGGATAGGAATATGGTGAAATTAGTTAAAATCAATTTTTTATATTTTTTAATACTGATGGGATATTATCGAACCCGATATTATCAGTTTTCGAGTGTTTTGCTAAAGGTCAGGATCCGATAGACGACCTCTGATATATTTGAAACTGTCAAGCCCCAATATTGAATAATCTATTTGTACCTATTTGCATATAAACTTGTCGGTTGTATATCAGCAATTAAAAAAGGTCAGAGCATTTTAAAATGGATTAAGGTTATCGTACTCTTAAACAGAAATATTTACACACAAAATTTCCCATACGATGTTAAAACATAAGCCTGCTTGGGATAAATACAAAATATGAATCATTTTAAGGTCAAAATACCCGTAAACCTGACCAAAATCATTTCTTCTTTCTTGTTTTCTTATGCCATATTAAATGCTTGCAATAAAAGACAATGTATCTTTAATATGGACTTAACAAATGACCTAACCACTTTTTTTTGGTGGATCACAATTAGCCCGATTATGATACCTAATTTTCGTTGACTATTTTGGCTTCTCATTAATTTTAAGAGCATGAGTACATACACGTGATCTTTCACTGTGACACGTGCGGAAAAAACCTCTCTGTAAAAAGTAATTCTTTACATTGAATTCTATAAAAACGAATGCGCAAAACTGTCTGAAAATAAATTAAAACCTTGCTTGAATCTACTAAGTTGATAAAATCGAAAAAGCATTCGTACTCAGAGATAAACTCCACGCCAGTTGATTTTAATGGAATACGGTGGAAAGTGTTTGCCTGAGAATACTCAAAAAAATTGTGCTTTTTCGATTTACGCCCATAAATTGGAACGGAAGTACCCTACTTCCGGACACAACATTCTCTTTATTTGACAGTTGACAATGTATTGAAACTGCCTTAATAAATTAAAAAAGCCCCTGCAAAAGATTCCTTTTGCCAGAATGTGAAATGAATTTTCTGTTATTTTTAATTAATAGTTAAATTTTTAAACGTTAATAGATTAAAAAGTGGTTATTCATATTTTTTTCTTCTCGAGTTTGTGATTATTTATTTCAACTTTGACCTCTAAATTACAGTATCATCACATTTTGAATGTAATTGATTTCATGAATGAATGACTAACAGAATCTCACATTTTTTCTAGGAAATTACTCATAAAGTACAATATTGTTACTAATTTTTTATATCGGTTTTCATTATACTTGATTTTGTTTTGATTATTCCGGATAATTCATGTTTTATTTTTATAACTTTTCTCAAATTTCTTTTGAAAATTATAAAATTCCCAATTACAATAAAATTACATTACATTGTCATTTTTCCTAGAACCATTGCTTAAAATATTAAAAAAAACAAAATCTTGATCGAAGCAGTTTGTTTCGTTCTAGCAAATGAGTTTTTTTTTATTTAAAATTTCGTAGAATTTTAACAGCTTTTCAAGATTGAATAACAAATTTACATGTCACAACTTTGGTGTCAAAACTGATACTTTCGAATCCGAGTGTTTCAAATATCTTTTTTTACTCATTATTGTTACCTTTAAAAAAGTATTTTTTTTTTATTTAAATATTTTTTTAATTTGTGCCTATCTACAAAAGTTATAAATATAAAAGATTAATATTGAACAACTAATTGTTATAAAACAGAATATTAAATTTTGAATATATGAATCATTTTTTTTTGTTAAACCGGTGTCAATGTTTCAAAGAAACGATCAAAGAAATTTAAATATTTTAAGTTTAAAAACATGTTTTTGTGTGTTTGTGTGTGTATATTTGAATAAATATATTAAATTTTTTTATGTTATGTAACTAGCAGTTACCTGTTTTATAGGGTCACATGATCTGAATAATAACAACAAAAACTAATACATGGAAAAATCTTAATCATATTGACTTAGGTAGTAGTTATCTAATGTGTTTTTTCATCGATAGGTTTTTAAAAGTGTAGACAGTTTTTTTGCCAGTTTTATGTATCGATTTTATAATAAGACGTGTATTAGTACAGCTGCAGCAGCCAAGGGTGACTCGTTCCGTATCCGTATCGTTGTACCTTCCTGCTCAATTGTTTTCTTAATATTTTGACCGGCTTGATCCAAATTTGACATGATTGACTTTTATAAAAGTCGTTGTAGCATTAACTGTTTTTAACGATTTTTAATACTAACAAAGACTCTATTTAGCGATAGATAAAAGAACTATATAGTTTTCACGCGTATCTTGTACGTATACGGGGTGTCTTTTTTAACTTTGACGTATGCGTGAAACTTGAAAAATAAGTTTAATCGAGGAATATTCTTCAAATGAAAAATATTAATTTCAAACGCAGACATCTTATAAGGGTATTAAATTCAATATAAGTTTTTCGATTCAATAAAAACCTCTCTCTAATTCATAACTGACAAATATTAGACGAACACTTTAAATTAGAAAGTTGTTCTTTATAAATACGCAAACATTTTTTTTTGTATACCGAATAATTTAGACAGTAATTGATAACAAAAATACCCTATAAACCACTTTTATTGGAAAGTGATTTTTTCGAAGTGTGTCTAGTTTTCGCCGTGGGTCTAGTTCCAAGGCATACGAAAAAAAATTTTTTTGGAAAACTTTTTAGTTCGTTTTTGCCTGTACAGTTTAGTTCGTATGTTCCAAATGGCTTGATGGATTTCGACATTTAAGGTATTTTTAAATTCGTCTTAAAAATCCAAATGTCCTTAGATAAGTGTTTGAAAAACAAAACTTAATGGCGCATTTTTGGAGTAAAATTGTAACACGTCAATGAAAAAAATAAACCAAACCTGCCGAGTAGGATTTCAAAATAAAGGAAATTATGTTATATGGTTTTTAATTAGGAATTATTAATTGGTTTAAAAAGTTTTCATATAAAAATTGCCGGGACACTTAAAAGTCTAAAATAAAAAATTAAAAAGAAAAAAAAACTTGACTGCGTTAAATAAAATTTGAAAAGAAAGAAACAAGTCCAGTAGTTTACAAAAGGACCCGTTAAGATCTAGACCGACTCAAGTCTTCCCTATAATGGGTCCCGGCTGTTAAAGGTATGTATAACTGCTAAATGTATACTAGGTACTGAACTTGTTTTTCTTCTTCAGATTTTACTTAACGTAGTCGGGCTTTTTATTTATTTAATTATTTATTTTATTGGACAAGGTATAAGCTTTTTGTTTCCGAATTTTGCTAGATTTTTAACATACCTACACGTTTTTGTACAAAATTTTAAATGCCTCATATATAATAGGTTGGCTGATAAGTCCCCGGTCTGACACATAAATGGCGTCGCTAGTATTAAATGCATATTATTTTTATATAGTACCAACCTTCAAATGATTCGTGTCAAAATTTGACGTCTGTAAGTCAATTAGTTTGTGAGATAGAGCGTCTTTTGTGAAGCAACTTTTGTTATTGTGAAAAAAATGGAAAAAAAGGAATTTCGTGTTTTGATAAAATACTGTTTTCTGAAGGGAAAAAATACAGTGGAAGCAAAAACTTGGCTTGATAATGAGTTTCCGGACTCTGTATTTTTTCCCTTCAGAAAACAGTATTTTATCAAAACACGAAATTCCATTTTTTCCATTTTTTTCACAATAACAAACGTTGCTTCACAAAAGACGCTCTATCTCACAAACTAATTGACTTACAGACGTCAAATTTTGACACGAATCATTTGAAGGTTGGTACTATATAAAAATAATATGCATTTAATACTAGCGACGCCATTTATGTGTCAGACCGGGGACTTATCAGCCAACCTGTTATATTTAAATTTATTTTTGCCATATTAAATTACATTGACGACTTTCCCAAATAGTAAAACAAAAAATTTAGTAAAAACTAATAGAAATAAATATTATTTTTGTGTGCATATTCTAGTATTTAACTAATATTTGGATTATGGCCAAACATTTCATAAAAATAATTATCGATTCGCTCATAAGAGATCCACTTTAACGACATTTGTCTTTTGAACTGCATAGAGCATAGACTCAGTTTACTTTACTGTCTTTATTATTTTTAAATGTTAAAGAAATATTTATGCATGTGTTTAAAAGCAGATGCGTGTGATAATAACTTTGTCATATGGTCACACACAATTCATAAACATACCCCCCCTCCCCCATTCTTTATTGCCACTGTTAAACGTAAAGTGTTTTTAAAAAGTGTTCAACTATTTAATTTTTATTGTTGTTTAATGTTTTAATAACCATAAATTTATATCGATTTGCTTATTATATAACCGACATAAAAAAATGAGAAGGTTCTTAATTCGACTGTATGCTTGTTACCTCAGAACTTTCGACTGGGTCAATCGATTTTGATGAATCTTTTTTTATTTGAAAGCTGGTGCTTCCCAAGTGATCCTATTTATAATGGCATCCATGAGAAAACTGTATAAGTCTTAAATTTGTATTGAGTATGTTTCGATATTCTGTTGTGGCAAGGGTTTCTAGGAGTTTTATAATTTTAACCCCCGAACCACAAAAAAGGAGTGTTATAAGTTTGATCGCTGTGTGTGAATCTGTCTGCCTGTCTGTCTGTGGCATCGTAGTGTCTAAACGAATGAACCGATTTTGATGTTTTTTGTTTCGTTTGAAAGGTAATTTAATGGAGATTATTCTTAGCTATGTGAGAGTAGTATTTTAAGTGAGAGTTTAGGATTCTGTACCCTGAACAACTAAAAAATAGGCCATGATCCTCGAAATCGATTCTGTTTGGAGAAGGCCTTAAGAAAAATGGTAATTTAGTAGAGAGTGTTCTTAGATATATGCTTCAAGTGCGAGTTTCGGGTTCTGTAACCGAAATATTTGAGTGCAAGTTTAAAAATATCCGACACTCCAACATTTACATTTTTTTATACCCTGTATGTATGAAATATACCAAGGTATACTAATTTTAGCCTCAAGTTAACGCATCCATTGATCATTAAAATCTCGCAATATGAGCAAATTTGAGCTAAGACCTAATTCTCATAAACGTCCTTTAAAAATTACATGTTATTAAATTTTTGTGTAATTTATTTCTTAATTGTAAATTATTTGTTTTAATTAACTTTAATTAATCAGATGATTATAGATAATTTAAAAATGACTTAATAATTAAGATAACGGTGTAAGGATCTTTAAATTACACATTAATAATGAAGGTAAAGGTCATATCTGATATAAAATAATATTTTTTGTAAATCAAATTCCATTTTTCTTTTCAGTTGAATAAAAAACGCCCACATTTAAATTTTGACATAAACATGTAATTTAAATTAAAACTTTTTTTTTGTCTTATTGCTTATGTGTCTCTATAATAAATTTTTACATGTATTAAGTGGAATGAATGGTTTTAATAAATAATTGATATTCAAGTTTATACAGGGCGTCCCAAGCTATAACCGCTCGACTTCATCAAATGGCAGATAATGTTAAAATAAAATAATGTTTAACAAGTGAAAACTGATTGAGTGAATTGACTGAGTTAATTGTTGAAATACCATGCATAGTCAGTGTTGATTTCTTTATCACATAACACATACAAACATGTGACACATACATAACTGATAATCAAGTATAGTACATATTATAAAATTTCCGCCTATCTGGCGCCCTCACGGGTAAACAGTGATGTTTACGAAAAAATGTTTCAAACAAAAGTTGATTAATTTTTGATAAGGAACATTTTTTACATTTAAACTTTTGTTCTATTTCTAGCGGTTTACAAGATTAACCCAGACCCAATTGACCTATGATGCTCATTTACGAACTTGACCTTCACTTTTTACGTCCTGAGTACGCTGTAAAAATTTCAGCTCGATATCTTTTTTCGTTTTTGAGTTATCGTGTCCACAGACGGACGGACGGACGGACGGACAGCCGGAAATGGACTAATTAGGTGATTTTATGAACACCTATGCCAAAATTTTTTTCCTAGCATCATTATTTTTAAGCGTTACAAACTTAGGACGAAACTTAATATACTCTGTATATTTCATATATACATGGTATAAAAACTAAAACCACGACACTACAAAATCACAGGTGCTAAGAAAAATTGGAAATTTGACACATAATTTCCTAAACACGGATCATTAGATAACGATATTGTATTTTCATTCTTAAATTATTATCCAAAGCTGGTACTGTCTTATTTCCAATTTTTCTACGCAACCGTTTTGGCAATATTCTCAAATATATTTTCAAAATTTCAAGAGGACGCTTTGTCAACTATGTATACTCTGCGTCACAAAATATGCCCGTGTTATACCATTTTAAGTGATATAGATATCATATAGTTATATTACTTAGAATGGTAAAAAACATGTACATTTTGTGACACAGAGTATACTTAGAAATTGTCAATATGTTAACATTACCTACCATTTGAAGATGATATCCTGTTATGACTTGGACCATCCGGTATAAATAATATTTTGTGTTGTCTGCGATGTTTTAATAAAAAAAAATATGAGCAAAAATTTTGTTTTTCATTAAGTTTGCCAATAAAATGTACATTAGTTTTTCCCAATTACAATTATTTTTATTAAATAATAGACTGTTTCAGTCGAACTGTATCAGGAAGAAAAAACAACTAAATAACTAAATTTTAAGTTCTAGACAAAAAAAAATCTATAAATCCCACATGTTGCTACTTGAATTTTTATTTTTAAATCATGACGTCAAATCTAATTTGATATTTATTAATCCAGCAGAAGTTTCATTTTCAACCCAAATGAAATTGAAATTTTGGCTTTTGCTCTGGTTTCAGCGAATGTAAGACCAATCTAAACGTATTAAAATTTATAAAACAGTTTAATCTCAAATAGTCTATTTATTTTAATGTCCTAAGTCTACAGCTGAATATGGTAAATCTTATAAAAATGATCAATATGTTTATTTCAAACTGTGTTAACTGTGTTAACAACAATCTTCATGAAGTTGCCCCAATCACATATGGACTAGACATGATAGATATGCGATCATAATAACCAAATACTTTATTTAAAGCAAACGCAAAGAAATTTTCTTTTAATTCATCGATTCGCTTTATTATATATTCCAACTAAGTACAATTTTATTTTTCATCAATAAAATGCATGAATTTAAACTTAAATCAATCTCTTTCATAGAAGTAATGATTTTGTTTATTTAACTTCAGTGATTTTGTATCAATAAATTCATATTATACCATGCATATATGAAATATACATAGTATATTAAGCTTAGTCCCAAGTTTGTAACGCTTAAAAATAATGATGCTAGGAAAAAAATTTTGTCATAGGTGTTCATATAATTACCTAATTAGTCCATTTCCGGTTGTCCGTCCGTCCGTCCATCTGTGGACACGATAACTCAAAAACGAAAAAAGATATCGAGCTGAAATTTATAATATCCTGAAACAGCGTACTCAGGACGTAAAAAGTGAGGTCAAGTTCGTAAATGAGCATCATAGATTGGGTCTTGGGTCCGTAGGACCCATCTTGTAAACCGTTAGAGATAGAACAAAAATTTTAAATGTAAAAAATGTTCCTTATAAAAAATTAAACAACTTTTGTTTGAAACATTTTTTCGTAAACATCACTGTTTACCCGTGAGGGCACCAATTAGGCGGAAATTTTATAAAATGTACTATACTTGATTATCAGTTATGTATGTGTCACATGTATGTATGTGTTATGTGATAAAGAAATCAACACTGACTATGCATGGTATTTCAACAATTAACTCAGTCAATTGTTTCTTTTCACTTGTTTTAAATTCAATTCCATTCTATTGTAAATACAAATATTTAGCTGTACTTGTTCCAATCTTTAGGCAAATGTTTGAAAGTATTTTTACTTTATTTCAATATGAAATTGTCAACTTTGGGATGAGGTTGTCATTATTTTAATTTTTTTGCAATAAATCGAGAATAAAAGCGCAGATTGTCTTGTATGTGAATTTTTGCCTATAAATGACAATAGTTAAACACAATTGGCCACAATGTTAATAATAATAATTATTTCCCTTCATAAATAAATAATGTATTCATTTGTAAATGTATTTAATATACATAAATTATGTAGCACATAACATTAATATTACAGAGGTTATAAACTGCTACAATTAATATAGTTTGCGATCTACGAACTTGACCTTCTGTGTTTGTTGCAGTAGTTCTGTAGTACTGTAGCTGTAGTAGTTAATACTCATGTACGTAGAGTCCGTCCTATCTATATTATTAGTTGCGGTCGTAAATGTTGTATTGTCGATGTCGTATGACTACTGTTACCATGATAATCATTTGAAGTATAAGGAATACGATAGAGTCAGCGAATCGAATGATACGAACTAACAATATAATGATGACGATCCACATCAAATATACATTTCATTATATATTCAATTATTCATAATTAATGTGTTCCGTTTATTATTTTATTCTGTTTTTTAATGTCGCAAAAGATAGCAGCATATGAAATTAAGGACACCGCACACAACATGGATTGCTTACAAATTTTTTCGAAAACGGTGGAGTTATTTGTAATTCTGGATAAATAGATCAAAAGTCTCCACGAAAACAAGGCCCTTGAGGCTTGTCGTGACTTTTCCCTCTTAGGGAATACTAAAACAGATATTATCTCACAAAGGAGTATATTAATTTATGTAACGGCTAGAAACTTTAAATAGGGGTAGAAGTGTTTCAATTTTGGAAGTAAAAGGATATTCTTAACCCCCGAACTAAAAAAAGGAGTGTATTTGTGTGTGTTTGTCTGTTGTTTGTCTGTGGCATCGTAGCGCCTAACGGGATGAATCAATTTTGATTTTTTTGAAAGGTAATTTAGTGAAGAGTGTTCTTAGCTACTTAAGTGTGAGTTTAGGATTCCGTACCCGTAAAAACGATAAAAAAAATTTGCGAATATTTTCCAAATCGACTCAGTTTGGAAAAGGCTTTAAGGAAAAAGGCCATTTTATGGAGAGTTACACTCCATAAAATGGCCTCTAAGCTCTAAAACACTTAGATATGTTTTAGAGCTTGATAGAATTTTTTGGGTTCTGTAAGTTTTATGAAATGATAAAATTGATCTCGATTTCTCCCTCGAAATTTTTATACCATGTACATATGAAATATACATAGTATATTAAGTTTAGTCCCAAGTTTGTAACGCTTGAAAATAATGATGCTAGTGAAAAAATTTTGTCATAGGTGTTCATAAAATCACCTAATTAGTCCAGTTCCGGTTGTCCGTCCGTCCGTCCGTCTGTGGACACGATAACTCAAAAACGAAAAAAGATATCGAGCTGAAATTTTTACAGCGTACTCAGGGCGTAAAAAGTGATGTCAAGTTCGTAAATGAGCATCATAGGTCAATTAAGTCTGGGTTAATCTTGTAAACCGCTAGAGATAGAACAAAAGTTTAAATGTAAAAAATGTTCCTTATCAAAAACTAAACAACTTTCGTTTGAAACATTTTTTCGTAAACATCACTGTTTACCCGTGAGGGCGCCAATTAGGCGGAAATTTTATAGTATGTACTATACTTGATTATCAGTTATGTATGTGTTATCAGTCAATTGTTTCTTTTCACTTGTTTGTTTTAAATTTTAAGATAATTTTTACATCGAAATCACAAAGTTTTAATTTATTCTTATAACTCTTGTAGCTTTATTTCTTCCATACTACCAATCAATATACGCTTGAATTTTTCTAAAAATAATTGTTTTTTTGTTTTGCTAACTTAAAGGATATATTTTAAAATTATATGTACATACTATTTTGTAGTTTAATTCGTCTCTATCGTTAAATATATTTATTTACTACATATTATTTTATATTAAAATTGTTATACCAATTACCTAAAAATGTTTTTATTATCATTGTGTTTTCAATTTGGTTCAATTTAAGCTGTTGGCGGTGCCAGTAGCCGTCGTATATAATTGGCGAAATTTTTGTTTATTGATTGTACCTTTGCGAAATGCGGTAGGGTCACCTTGATTTACTTATAGAAGAGATTTAATTGCTTCAATTATTTAATAGAAAAACTTCTAGGAATAAGTTCCAATTTCAAGTATAATAATAAAAAAAACTTTAATGGATAAATTACTGATACTCGTGACTTCGATGCGAGGCTTAAAATAATATCAGTACTTCTATACTTCTAAATAATTGCTCATTTACTTTAACTTTGTGCATGGTTCAGATCAGAGAGTGTGCTGATGATTAGTGATGTACCGGATCATCAAAAAGATAGATTGACGGATACGGATTCGAATCCTTATTTAGAAGTACAAATTTGGTTTAATGAGGCTGCGTAAACCAGTTCAGACAGAAGGCTTCGTAAACCAGTTTATCAAAAATTCATCTCGATATCTCCAGTAGATTTCGCATGATAGTGATTATACTGTTAAAACTACTGTTAAATTAATTCCAACTACGTTTTGTTAATTCTTTAAAAAATTTGCATGGCTGTATAAAAAAAATCTAAAATTAATGATTAATTATGTGAATACATGCATGAGTAATTGAGATAACAAGTGGCGCTTCTCTCCTCGACACAATAATTACGCGTGTATAATAATTTAATTTTTGGAAATATAATTTGTACGATTGTTTTGATGAATTTGTAGGAGGTTTAGGGTCTGCCTACTCTGTCACAATATATATTTAAGTTTATAATTTATTTGTTTAATTACCTAAGGTTGTTACGTATTCGTATAAATTATTAAAATTTATTTTAAAATTATCTTTCCCATGATTTATCACTAAAGGTTTGCTAGAAGATATATAGATCAAATCTCAACCTGATGAAAAAAATTGAAATGACAGATTGACACAAATTTGTGAGATACTGCATTATTTTAGACAAAAAGACTAAAAAAAATTTATTTCTGAATATTTGATATTTCCTATATTAAATAAAAGTCGTTTCTTTTCAAAATAAATCTAATTATAAACTTGACCTTTGTAAATGTTTTTTCTTTTCTTTTTGAGAACGCATTTAAAAAAAAAAATTTTTTATTTGAACAAACAAAACACTTTTAGAAGATATATAATAAATTAAATATATATTTTTTATCTTAAAAAAAATATACAAGATGATTTAAATTGAATAGTAAAACATTTCTTTACATTCAATTATGTTTGACTAGTTTATTATTTGTTTAGAGCCTAAATGGCCGAGCGGTCTAAGGCGTTTGTCTTTATCTGTTTTTCCATTTAGACTTAGGTTGCGGGTTCGAATCCAGGCAGCGGCAATGTGAACAATCTATAATTAATAGGAGTGCAGAATTGATCACATTGTCGTGTAACATACATAAGAACGAAGTAACCGACTCCACCCACATCAAAATGTAATTGTAAATATGTTTGTAATTAAATAAACAAAGATTAACAAACAATGATGTGGGTGGCCTCTGTTCTAGGCATATATGTCAGAGAAACGGAGGTTAAACCCTATTATTATTATATTTATTATTTTAAGTATATCAATATTCAATAAAATAGATTTTAATTTTAACACAGGTTATATAGAAGCTAGGTACTCTTATCCACAATGCACTAAATTACAGGAGTTGTTTTATTATTTAAATAGGTTCAGTATCACGTACTGAAAGTAAATGCACAAAATCCTAACAAAAATAGGCGGGGGAAGTGCCTTCATTTTTTTCCATTTTAAGGAAAACCGTATTAGGCTATATCTCCATAACCGTGCACTTTAGATCAAAAATGGTAATAACTTTTATTGTAGATAATTACCTACCTTTTTTGTAAACTATTTTTTTTTTTGAATCACTAACCGTTTATGACTTATATGTCTTCTAATATTTGTCTAAATAAGAAAACATTTAAGTACTTTAACTATTGTTTACTAAAATTAATATTTATACGCGTTTAATGTTGCAACCACCGGGTGTAAGAATTCAGAAGAATAACAAAAAAATTTCTTCTTACATAAATAAATAAATCATTCTGTATTTATTTATTTTTTGCTCTAGTGTTTTTATTGAGAGATATTCTTACATTTGGTTAAATAGTACCAAGAGAAAAATACTAAATTTTAATTTGATCATTCATAAATCACAGGAAAATTAATTTATGTTAGCCAAAGTTTCTGAAAAGTCTTTTACTCTTTTAGTTTTGGTTTTTTTTCGTCAAAAAATCAACAATAAATGCATATGGCACACCATTTATTAATGTCAAATATCTTGTCTCGAGAGAAAACCGTAAATAATTGGGACGTTACTCATTTAACTTAAGTTTTTTGAAAGATAATCGTTTTTTTGTGGGTATGTCTTCAGAATTTGCTTACGATTATCCTAAATAAATAATAATAAAACTTTTTTAATGAAAAATATATCATTTTTGACGTGGCCTTGGATTTGATATTGAACATAACCTCAAAGTCATAGCGAATCAAAAATCAATTTTTCACATTGGAACCCCTTTTTTTTATTGCGGGTTTGGAAAGAGCAGAATATTTTGCACTCGTAATATAATTGACCATGATCTTCAAGGTCATTCGAAGGTCAAAGATCTTATTTCATAGATAACTCTAAAGCAAGAGGATCAATCGTAGAAAGGATAAAGGCAATATCATGGCCAAATTCTTCAGAGGTTTCCATCTTTTTGGGACATCCTGTTATAGGAACAAAACCTTAATTTCAAATTTGCAATTTGGTTTTTTATAACTTAATACTAACGTTTTATATGCCACGGTTTTATTATTTTTATTTTTGGTTAAAATAATAATTTTGATAGGCGTTTGAGTTTATTTCGAGAAATAAAATTTCATTTGTGCGAAATCTTAATGAAGTTAATTTATTACGCAATATTTATCAACAGTTTTTAATTGTAAAAACAAACATAAGAAATTTGGCAACTGATGTATACAATTTAATGATTTTTTTTTTTTGGTGGTGGGATTGTGGGTCATTTTTACATAAGGATCATTAACTTTAGATGTGTATTATGCCTAATTAACCATACCATTTCTATATTTTTATAAATAAACATAATAGGAAAACAAAATTACGACGAATTTGATTGATTTGATATTTACCCTTGATTTTTTTTTAAAATTTCGTTTGTTACTATTTAAAGCTGAAAAGCTTTTATTTAATTTATGGTAAGAGGTCGAATTATTTCACATCACAATATGCAAATACTCGATGATGGATAAACTGGCTTGATTTATCTACCGTAAGAGAATTGAAAATGTGGAACTACAGTTCATTAACTTATTGAGAATTTGACCTATGTCGGATTGACCTTTGACGGATAAGGTACATAAATTTGTAGCTCCGCGATGTGAAGGAGAACCCAAATTGTTATCACTCATGTTAATTCCATCCATGACACGCTGTATATAAGATATTATAAGATAGCAAAAATGTCTTATTACGTATATAATGTCATTATAATTTACATAAAATAATAATAAAATTGAAGATAATACATCACACAAAATAAACGATAATTAACAAAGTTATTTAAAGTTTTGATATACATTTGATATGTTTTGATTATATAAAATAAGATGGCGCCTATTATTTTATTTGAAAACACAAAGTTCAATTTGTAGCAAACAAAATGTAAATATTTTAATACAATAATAATAATAATAATAAGTTTACTTAATGAAGGTCTCGTCTTGTGATCAATGGCACTGAAGTGAATGAGTTTGCTGTTTTCTTATTAAAGTTAAACATAAGACTTGGAAATGTTGATGATATAACTTGATGAGATATGAATGATAAAATAATATGTATTATTATTTATGTAATTACTCTTTAATACACATATTATTTGTACATTATCAGAGAAATACTAGGAATCGCAAAAAAAGATTCTCAAAAATCAGATTCTCTTAAAATCTCACGTTAATGTGAGACAACTTAAACCTCACTCTGACATGTCAGGGTTGACCTCAAATTGTTAATCAATCCGCCAAAATGCTCGCTGATTAGTCTAAAGCCAAAGTTATTCGCACCTTGCGTGAGTATTTTTGGAGGCGTTTCCATGGTAATGATACAATACTTTAATTATAGAATTGTATGGATGCATATATAATTGTATGGATTGCATTTAAGACTTACATTGAAAATTTAATATTATTGTTTCACAAATTTAAATAAATAATTATGATAATTTACATTTGAAAAATAATATTCGAACAATTTGATTTCTCATTTTCACAATTTTTAATGCATTAAGTTAAATTAATTAGTGTTTTTCAATAATTTTAACTTGGCATTTTCAATAACATTAACATGTAAAGAATTGCAAATTAGTCATTACAGCCTCCTTAAACTCCAAAATTTTTCACTGGAAGCGCTGGCATCGATTTTATTGTCCCTACCATGACTACGCACACAACGAATATATTATCCAGCAATTACTATATACAGGGTGTCTCCTTACTTGATTGACAAAATTTAAGAGCGTATTCTTTGGATAATTTTAAGTGGAAAGTGCCTTACATACTTTTTTCCAAAACCCAATAGTTAAGCAGTTATGCACACCAAAGATAATATCCAAGAGGAGTAAACTTAATTACTTAATAGGAGTAAACTTATTAAAATTCATAATTAATAGAAGTTCATAAATTATATAAAAGTTTAGAAAAAAAATAGAATTTTGGTTTAAAGTTTGCTCAAAATTCCTACGTTAAACTGTTATAAGCGCGTGCATGACATTATCTTCACTATTTAAAGTTAATGCTTAAAATAGAAAAAAAATTTGAGCTATTATAGGCTTACAAGTTTATTGTTTACTTATTATAGTAATAAAAATATGCAAATATAGTTTTTGCAACAATTTTTTTTTTTTTTGAAGGTTATACAAAAACTTTTAATTGCAGTATATTATATTATTAATTGTTGTAAATATTATGATATTTTACGATTCATAATTATAAAAACACAATAAAAAATTATTTAAGTACTCAATACAAAATATTACCTCATGTAATCCACCTTGTCAAATCTTTTTCCTTATTGTTCCGCATCCAAAAACTTAATAAATACACCACTTGTGTTTCTATTATTCTTCTTAATAAAATTTCAATTGTACAAACCTTGAACTTTGATATATTAGCTGTCGCAAATTATTATTTATTATTGGTTATAAGATTCATTTTTGGATTGAAATTTTAAAAACATTTTTAAAATGTACGTTTATTACTCCTAAAAGTGTCGCCTACGTACGCTGGTAGCTGATTTGCTTTTTGATGAATAAAAATCAGAAAAAAGTAGTGCGTAATCAATTTTATGATGATTGACGCAAATCTGAATAATTGCGTTTTTGGTAATGAAATCAGGGGGCGTGTATGGTTAAAAAATTTATTCAGAATTAAATATTTAAAATATGAGTATTAATTTTATATTTTTCTTTATAAATTTAAAAAGTAATAATCGCAATGGGACAATACACTTTTGCAGAAAATACAATTATTAAAAGAAAGAGTTCCTAAAAACCTTTTAAATCAGTATCAATATTTTTAGAATCCACGAAAAGCGTGGCAAAATCCAAGGTTTAATGTGCGGGGTTTTTTTCGTATATCTAGTGTTTAATTTACATCTAGGCATAGGCCAACCACGAGTATGACAGAATACATACGTTAAGCTTAATGCATCTAAGAAAGAGGTGTTATAGACATGTGTTGAAGCTTCGATACGCGTTGAATTAGTTGTAAGACGCTTGAAGTTGTAAGACATACTTTGCAATTTCATATCACGTCTATAATACCTCTTATTTAGATGCATTGGTTAACGCATGTACTCTGTCATATTCGTGGGTACGTCTAGATGTAAACTGAGCGATTAGTATTACCAGGAGTATTTTCATTTTTCGTGAAAAGTTTTCATAAGCTAAGTGTTAATCTAAATTTGTGTTTTCTTGTTGCAATGTAATAAAGAACCGTTATTTTTTTCATATATAAAAAAAAAATGAACGAACGATATTTAGAAATAAAAGATTAATTCATTTATATGAAAAAACAACACAATCATATGAAATGTCAATAGTTTTTTTTTTCTTCTATAAATATCTTATTGATAAATTTTTTTTTACAATGTAATAAATTAATGTTATAATCAAATATAAGGTTCAATTCCTTTAAATATTGCTTATAGTGTATTTCTGTTAGTTGGACATTTGTTATATTGCATCTCGTTTTTGATATCGCTTTATTTTAAAATTAACCCTGTATAAGTAATAGATCCGACACAAAACTTTTCGGATCATATTCAGGACACAATAAACTTGCACCACTTTTAGATATATGTGTGTTCACACGATTTTTTTTTGTGAATGACGGATGATAATGGTCACTTTTTTTCGTTAATTGTTACATTATAACATCAAGTGCTGTAAAGACTAAAAGTGGCGCGTGGAAATTGGACCGTTTACAAAACGAGAGACAAAAGTTTGTAAATTTTCTGTTGATATTACGAAATTGGAAATAAGTGTAACAGCTTTCTATCCAAAATTAAAATTTTACAGTAAATAAGAAAAACAAATTTCTTTATCGGCATAATATTTTGATTTTTCCAATGTAATAAAAAGCATAAGGTTGTATCTCTGATTGCAGCTCTGTTTTGCATCAAACGAGTATTTATAATGTGTCTTATGTACATGCAATTTCAAAATTAATATTTGTTTTATCGATTTTAAAAAAAGTGTTCAAACTAATTGAAATATTCCATTCCATAATTCATTGACATTTAAGATTATAACACTTTTTTATGAGAGGTATAATATTTAATAATGTCTATTATTGTAGAGAATGCCGCGGTGATTAATTTATTTTTAGTTGTATACTTGATAAACTTTTGTTAGGTAGTTTAAAAAAAACTATCATTATTCTTAATGAACTATATTTTTTTGTGTACTTGACGTATTATGTGATATTTAGATATTATACAACCCTTAGATTTATTTTAAAACTTATCTGATTCCTTTTCTTTGAATATTTTTTTCCATGTAAATGACAAATTGTTGAAAGAAAATGATTCAAAAAGGAAGAAAATTGAAGTACGAGCAGGATAGATCATAATAATAGGCTGATATTGCCTTTCATATCTAAGTGAACTGTGATTCGATAAAACTATTTACTTTATATTAATATTATATTCATTTATTTGGTTAATTATCTTTCAAAGTAGGTCTCAGATCGAAAATTGGTAAATAACTTTTCCCTTCGTCTTTATGAGCTTATTCTGTAGGCCAACGATCTACAGTCAATAACAGAACATCCTGTATACTTTTTACAAATCGAGAAATAAAAAATAATGAATGATGAATGTTTAATTATAAAATTGATTGAGCTGTTAGTTACTATAAACACAACTGGCCTTGAAACTAATAATTAAAATTCTTTCTATTAATAAGATTTTTTTTTTAAATAGCGGGAATAAAATTCTAGTAAGACATTTCGAAACTCTGCCATAGTAAAATAAGAAATTCTTAAAATAACAATACGTAATAATTTGTGTGACATTGTGTTTTGTACATATACGTATATTTGAGTTTAAAGGTTGTTCTTTTTAGCTCAGTGTATTACACTCAAGTACAATAAGTACAAGTAAAAACATTGGACCCATGAAATTCGTTGAAGACAGGCGTTTAGATGTCTTTGAATATCAGCATTTGCATTTTATATGTATAGATTAGATGGTTTAAATGGCTGTATGGCAATGGCAAATTTTTCTCGCTTATAGAGTTTTCTCGGTTATACAGGTCTCACTTATCCAGATTTGGCTGCATTTCATGTATACAGGGCAGTAAAAAATAGTTTTACTACATTGAAAAAAAAAACATTTTTTTCACATTTAGTGTAATAAATACACCGATCTAAAAGAACAAATTTATTCATACATACACGCATACACGCTTTATAAAATTAGTAATCATGTCATGGTATCTTAGATACATTAGATTTAAATTAGTTTTATACCAATCAAAATTAGAATGTACTCAGAGTGCGACTATAGTGCATTCAAGTGTATGTTTTAAATGTAATGTTAATACTTAAATATATGTATCTACATCTACACACATGTACATTACATTTGTTTAGTGAACTGTGTAAAATGTTCATGACATGTGAATGCCTTTTTTTGTTTCGTGGTTTGTGGATCCGTACCAAACACGTATAGTCTCATTTTCACACTTCAAACCAAGCATGTATCGTACAATTTTCATTGTATCATAAAAAACTTCAACAAAATTAAGTAAAAAAAAACATAAACAATAATAAATAAATAAGTAATGTTGACTAAACAAAACTGTAATTTGTTAAGTTTAAAAAATTACACATTGTGTCTAGAGCACCCAGGTTCAACTCTTGGTATGTGTATATTTTTATTCGATGTATATATGAAATATATCAAGGTATATTAAGTTTAGTCACAAGTTTTAACGCTTAAAAATATTGATGCGATGAACAATATTTTGGTGTAGGTGTTCAGGAATCATCTAATTGGTTCATTTCCGTTTGCTTGCCTGTCTGTTTGTGTGTCAGTTGACACGATAACTCAAAAACGAAAAGAGATATCAAGCTGAAATTTTTATAGCTTCAGGAGTACGTAAAAAGTAAGGTTGAGTTTGTAAATGAGTAGTATGTTTTATATGGGAATATCACCTATGTATGTGTGACAAGTTTGAATGAGTGGCTTTCTTTCTTTACTTACATGACAAAAACTATTTTACAGTGAATTGATGGGCCAATAACTGGCAAATTATGAGGTTTAAAGGTTTGATCGTCTTGATTTCTATCTTAAAAACGCAAACTTTAACAGCTCCAATCAAAGAATTTAACACCGGAAGAGGTATTAATTTACCTGCCTATAAATGGCATTAATGAGAATGCGTGCACACGATTTAGAGATGATCCTAGAAAAATATGGGTTTTGAGAACGTCCTTAAAGAATAATTTTGATGTATATAATATAAATTTATTTTTCCATGTTAATATTCCATTTTCCAAATTTTCCTGGTACTCCATGAAAGAGGGCCATCTAAATTATTTGACATTCTATAAACAACATTAAATCTTCCCTTCTTCTTTTTAACGTAATTTTTTAGCTCAAAATCTCAATTATCTGTGTTAATTCACACTTAATCGATTTGATTATTGAACTGTGTTTTTATTCTGTTTTACTGACTATACTGTTTAGAGTGTATACTAAAGAGTACATACATACATACATAGATACATACATAAAGTAAAGATAAATATAACATTGTGTTAGATTGTGATTTAGTAATAATTATTATGTCGCCAGATATATGAAATGCGTAGTAAAGATTAATACACTAATATGTAGTGAAATTATTTAGAATTATTATAGATAAAATAAAATACATTTATTGTTCACTGGCATACATAAAATTATATGAATTATTATTGATTTATTGATTTTGTTAATCATATTATAATAGAAAGTATTGCACTTTGATCTGATTTAATGATTCATTTATTATTACACTTTGATTGATTACATGCTGATTGTTGTGTTGATTTAATACAATGCACTTGCTTGCATATATATATAGGTTACCCGTCTTCAACGCGGATGCCAAAGATCCTGGTATAGGGTTGTTTAAATGAGAAATTAGAGAGATCGAAAAAAAAAGAGGAATATATTTTGAAAGATAAATATTAGCAGGGAGCATAGTAGGTGGATGGGACAGCTAAGTCGACCGCAGCGCTGTCGATTTTACAAAAATTTATCATGCAGTTTATTTAAAACATGACTACTTACATGTAATGGTATAAGAAAAGTTAAATTAGTAATTTTAATTAAATATATTATTTATTAAATGCATGGTATATTCTTCATATTTTACTTTAACTAAATGATGCCATACTTTTAAGTTTTGATTGCTTTTCCAGGAAAAAAATCAAATTTAGATTATTACTGTTTTACACGTTTTGGAATCAATATTAAATACACAATCACGTTTACATTAAATTGGGTCATGCATATACGTCTTCTAGGCCGTTATTTACACTTAAACATGTTTACGAGTATTCAAAATATAATCTATTTTCTATTAAGTAGTACGATCGCCAAGGGAAGTTTACGACTTATGGTTGAAATTATTTGTATCTTATTTTCAACTTTGGTGATGAATTATGTCATAACTTGAATGTAGACGAAAAATAAGAATAAAATTTTTCGATATCTGTCTTGGTTTTCGAAATATTGAAAGCTAAATAATTAAACAAAATTTTCAATTTTCGATATTTTGAAAATTACTCCATATATCAAAATTTATCATCAAAATTGCAAATATTTATTTTTTTTAATTTTTGTGCCCACTACCGTGCTTATACATCCTTAATTAGTTTTTATTTTGTTTTCAATAATTCATTGAGGTTTAAACTTTAATTTAAACAGTTTTTTTTTTAAATTTTCACCGACTAGTTTTGAGGAATTTATGAAAACATATCATCCATCTATCGTTTTCCAATAAAAACAATGTTTAATATGCCTACTTTTGAAGTCATCCCTCCCCCCTCCTAAAATTTTCATAATTGATTCAGAATTAATCCAACTTCATATAATAAAAATTCTTTTATCTCAAATTGCCCTGGCGCTTGTACATCCTTAATAAACATTGTAAATGAAATTTTCATTGAATAATAATAAATTAAAATTTAATTTAATAAATTTTTATCTGTTAAACATTTAAGCATAATTTTAAAGTTTCTCATGTGCCAAATTTTATTAATGAAAATCATTTTATAATGAAAATTTTTATTTACTTTATGGCATTGAAAATACATTAAATTAATTTTAATATTCATTTATCTTTAATGTTAAAACTTTTTTTTGTGTTTTATAATATTATGAGATTATTTTTGTAGGGTACTACGTAATTATTTTGAATTAATGCGTCGTTTGTATTATTATAAATACGCATTTTGCATCTAAAATCTGTTTTCCTTTTTAATATTTTTAACCGACTTCATACAAAAAAGGAGGAGGTTATCAATTCATCTGTATTTTTTTTTTAATGTTTGTTGCCTCAGAACTTTTGAATGGGTGAACCGATTTTGATGATTCTTTATCTATTTGAAAGCTGATGCTTCCCGTGTGGTCCCATTTCATTTTGGTCGAGTTCTGACAACGGCATACATGAGAAAATCAAAAATGCCTTAAATTTTCATTAAGTATGCACGACAAGAGGACGAATAACTCAATATCACGCCAACCGATTTCAATGATTCTTTTTTAGTGACAAATTAGTTAGTGTACTTCAGATTCACTAAAAATCATAAAATAAAAAAAAACTTCCGACTTCAAAAGAAAATTTTTCCCAAAACATATTAATATGCACTAAAAAGTAAAAAATAACGATAATATAATGTAGTTAAAATTATTGTTATTTTTGGAGTTGGTGTCAACCAAGCTAATGTAGCAAACTGTTCTGTCAGAGTTGTTTCATCATGCATCAGCATGAAGGAGGTGCACTCAGCCTAAGCATCGCTATCCTTAGCATACCGCGGACGCAATTGGTTACGCCTTAAACAAATGAGCTAATAGGGCGACACCAAACATTCTTACTTTATGTGACATTGCAACGACAAGTACCTACAGCTTGTACCTATGAAAAAGAATGTTGTAAAGGCAAATTAGTTTTTTTCACGCTTCCATGTTTTTATATTAATTTATAAACACAAGGTTTGAACAAAAAGACAAACTATAAAGAAAGTAGACAAATAAAGCCTGCATAAAATGTGCAGTTTGCAATTGTAATCCTCAATTAAGAGAACAGAACTAGAGAGGATGATTTAAGTACGCTATAAATAATATTTAATTAAAATAATAATAAATAATAATAATAAAATGGTACATTCCAGTCAGTAGTAACATAACAAAATGTTAATTTCTAAAATACACCAAATATTTGTTACACATAAAACAAATTCCATATATTTCTCAACAGTTTGTAAAACCTAATTAACCATTTACTTAATAAATACCAATTACCTATATATAATATAAAAAATAATACAACTTACAACTGTAAATATGAAATATTTGTTTTTTTTTAAACTCTTTTACTAACAATAACAAAAAACGTGTACATGCTTAAGTTTGTTCTATTTAATGTTTATACCATGCATATATGAAATATACATAGTATATTAAGTTTAGTCCAAAGTTTGTAACGCTTAAAAATAATGATGCTAGGAAAAAAATTTTGTCGTAGGTGTTCATAAAATCATTTAATTAATCCATTTCCGGTTGTCCGTCCGTCCGTCTGTGGACACGATAACTCAAAAACGTAAAAAGATATCGAGCTGAAATTTTTACAGCGTACTCAGGGCGTAAAAAGTGATGTCAAGTTCGTAAATGAGCATTATAGGTCAATTGGGTCTTGGGTCTGTAGGACCCATCTTGTAAACCGTTAGAGATAGAACAAAAGTTTAAATGTAAAAAATGTTCCTTATCAAAAATTAAACAACTTTTGTTTGAAACATTTTTTCGTAAACATCACTTTTTACCTTTATCACTTTTATAGGCGGAAATTTTATAATATGTACTATACTTGATTATCAGTTATGTATGTGTCACATGGTTGTATGTGTAATGTGATAAAGAAATCAACACTGACTATACATGGTATTTCAACAATTAACTCAGTCAATTGTTTGTCTTCACTTGTTTTAATTTAAGTTTGTTTTTGCAAGTTAAAAAATACCTGTTATTGATTTTATTTGTAAGGACGTTTCTCTAAAATTACTTTTTTAGATCTTCTTTAAATTTTATATTTATTTATTTTTACGTCAGAAGTTTAAAGAGACTAGTTTATTGACTTTTTTTTATATAAAAAAATACGATGTGGACGAAAAACAATTTTTAAACTATGGGCTTCATTGTTAAGCATTATGATTTCGAGCGGCAATTTTCATTGACTGAATTTTTTTAACTTTTTAAGGAAATTAACACTAGTTTGAGACTAGTTGCGACCTTTAATCTTTGCCCGTTAAATTGTTATAAACAAATTAAGGATAAAAAATTAACCATTTCTTTCTGATTTGTTTTCTGTTCAACAAAAGGTCGTATAGATATTACTAACTACGACCTTTTATCTTTGCCCGTTATGTTGTTATAAACAAATTAAGGGTCAAAAATTAACAATTTATAAGAGATTTACGACTGTCTGTGGCATTTTTTGAACTTTTGAACCACTCCGAATGAGCATAAATATTAAGTAAGAACTAACAACTGTCTAAAAGGTCTTGTCTAAAAATTTGTATTTGTAACCCCCCTCCCATCGCCCAAAAAATAAACGACTTATAATTAAATTGAATATCTTGAAAATATCTCAGAAAAGTCGTGTCAAGATTAATAATTCGGGATATAAAGAAACAGGTTCAAATGGTTTTTAACCGAGGAAATTTTACAACAAGGGAAAAAAACTAAATAGTATTTTGCGCTAAATATAATGTGTTTCTATGCCAGAGGCAGTGTTTGTATACCTCGTCGTTGATCTTGATCTGGTGTATAGTAGAACTGGCTTGGTCTTGCTCCTCCAATATAGTCTTATGTTTGACCTTGCTCTTGTCTTTTGATGTTCATTTTTCCTATAATAGCAAAAACATTTTCTGCTTGATGTCACATTAAAATACTGTCAAACATAACTTTTACTGCAATAAATTTAAAATCACTGTACAGAACATACTTCATAAACATAAATAATCCATACTGTAGATAAAACACGTGTACTGTAAAAAAGAATTTGTGCTTGTAAAACACGCGACTAATGATATATCTAAAAATAAAATAGTATTTAAATTAAAAATATCTTTTTACAATATTATTGAAAAAAAAACAATATAATATAATAATTATAGTAAAGATATTACATTACGATAAGATTTGTTACTTCTAAACCACAGACAACAATGTGCTTGTTCTGGTTATTATGGTGATTGCGTTCAAACATTAATTAGTCCTTGTCGTATTTAGTAATTAACACCTACACTTTTCATTTTATATGCTATATCTAGATAGGTGTGCTTATTAACGTGATTATTATTTTTGTAACATAGATTTACTTACTTTGGTATCAAGTTTTTTTTTTTTTTTTTGAAAATTATTATTATCTTGCGTTATTTGACATCAAAGATAGATACAGGCAGTAAGAGTCTCGATAATGTGAAACGTCCAGTAATCGCGACGCTTTGCTCACCCTTGTCATACCGTGCTCTATCCTAGTATTCAACGGTATCGTAAAAACGATTTTGGGTTTTGATTAGGTCTCCCGTAATATCGTTTTCTTCTTAAGGAGATATGCAAGGGTTGAATAATACTAGGGATTTCAAAAAAAACTTAATAAATAATATTTTCCATTTACATTTAATTCTAAGATCATTCTCAGCATTCATATAAGTGCAATGTTCTCCGTTTAGTTGAGGTGCGAATTTAATAACACCTGGTTAAGGAGGTATGCAAGGATTGGATAATACTAGGGATGTCAATAAAACTTTATAAATACATTTTTTGATTAACAAAGTTTCCAAAAATCATAAAAAAAATTTCTAGGTCATCGGGCTTTTTATTATTTTTTTATCGTTCAAAGTTGACTGAAAAAATGATGAATCATATAGGTTATCCTTTTCAATTGGATATTTCTATATCAACAAATCTGGAGAGTGTGATGAAAAACTATCTAAAATATTTAGACAATTTTGTAGTTTATAATATCATAAAAATATTAAGGTTGTCGATGATACAAAAACAAAATTTTAATAGAATTATGAGTTCATCGAAGATCCATCATTTGATGAACAGAGACGACCAGTCGTACAAACTAAAAAATAATTACAACGTTCTGTAAGCGAAAAATGCAAAGTGACACCTAGACTAATAATAAACGAAACTCAGAGAAGTATCAAAATCTAAAACGACTATCAAAAATAGGGACGAGGATGGTTAAAAAAATGTTCCCAATCTGATTTACATTTTTAAGAAAACTTTATTTTCAAGTATCATATTAACTTTACTGTAATATTCCTAAGAAGTAAGTATATAGCCTACAATTACTGATTAATATTTTATTAATTATTAATCTCTTAGAATGAAAGGTATACTTAAATGTATTACGTGCATTCCTTACGTTGAATTATTTGTAAGTAAACACATATCAAAGTTCAATTAGTTTTGTTTTGATTTTTTAATCAGCATATTTTTAACAAAAATATTAAGTAACTTAGTCATGTGTAATTTTTATTTATTTTTTCATAATTTTTATTTTCATTGACTTAATTTTATGCGGAATTTCAAATTGAAGTCCAATCAGAAAATAATAACATTACCCAAACATAAAATCAGTGATGAAAATTATTATAGAAATATTTATTTTTGTATATTTTGTTAATATCACATGAGGTAGAAATTGATTATATGCAATATAGAAAAAAAAAATGATTCCACCCACTAATAATTTGATAATCAATCCTATCACAAGTCAATTATGTCCAATTTTTTAATGTGAGTGACGCAAGAAGCAAAAACGATATAACATCACTAAAATAATCGAATTAGATCACCAATATATTTAGATCATTTAGACAACAATATTAAACATTCCAAAAAATTGCAAAAACATTGAAAATCGTTCAACTAAATTGGCAAAAATTTGTGTAATATCCATTACTTGGGCATGACATTGGCCTTGTCTTGAGGACTTCGACCTTAATTTTATTTAAATTTACACTAGCATTTTTTAAATAATTCAGTGGCACTTTTTAATTATTTAATAATCAGTTGATATTCCACCTGAGTTGCATTTACCAAATATTATGTAATATTCAGAATATAAATAGTTTCAGATATTCATTTTATCATGTTTTTTTTTTGCGCACCTCGCGAAAAATCAATTTAATGTATTTTGATAAAATTTTAAGTAGTTCGACCTTTTTGGAACATTTACTCGATATAATAAATTCATTCAAATTTATTGATTTTGAAATCATTGGTCAGATTTATTAATCTTTAAAATTGGAAATAATTTTTAATGTATAAAAATTTCAACAATAACATTTAACAAATTTTGAAATCTGAAAATGTTTTGCCAACAATTTAATTTTATGTATGTTTGTATGTTTCTACACAACTCTATCCAGCGCTAGCTCTAATATAAGTCATAGGGGTAGTCGAAAATTCTAAAAAAGATTTTTATGTTATTTTTTATATGTTGATTTTGTATTTGATAAACCATAAAATAAAAATTATTAGTGACAGGTTTAGAAGTTTGTTAATATGATTACACATACAATGTCGAAGTAATTAAAAATAATCTTTTTAAAAAGATATTAAATTTTGATTTATAACAAACAATAATACAAATACTTACGAAATATATTAATAAGTTCATTGAATTTTTAAAAAACTTCCAATATTTTATATGGCTTTTGGTATTGGTAACAAAACCGTTTGATTTTTAGTTATACAAAGATAGGTTACCTACATATTAAAACATCAAAGAGTGAATTGATTATTGATTCGTTAACACTTATCCATTTAATATAATAACACGTTTACAGTTTGACATGATGTGTCCGATAACCTATCAAAAACATTGAATAGCTTCTTTTTTTTTTTAATTAAAATGTGAGAATAACACAGGCAGCTACTTATACAGCAATAATATATGCATAGTTTTCAATTTTTTAAGCTTAAAATAGTCATAAGTGATTGAGTATATCAAAAAAGGTGGCTATGAATTGGTTTACATTTACTATTTTAAATTTTTACAGAAATCTTTAATTTATGATTCAAAATGATTATCTTATATGTCGCAGTAAAAAGTTAGATTAAATTTATTCATTTTTAAAAAAAATTTATCTTTATAAATTATAGCTCATGTGTTATTCTGATGTATTTTAGTTGTTTTTTCGAAATTATTGCGTACAAACAGACATCATCTAAAAGTTGTGTTAATATACCTACTTGACTTTGAAACTAAAGATTTGTTGAAAATCTCGATTGAAATTTTCGACCCCATTAAAACAACTTCCCAATGGAGTGCTAATAATGCTAAAACTGCGTTGCTCTATTGATATTTATTCCTCGATGTCTGCCTGATACATCTAATGTCCCCATTTTACCCTATACATTAAATAAATAATGAAAACTTTATTTCTTATAGTAAAAAATAAAATAAATTACTTCCGAATATCTGTTGCAATTGGTTTGTGTTTCATCAATACAACCTAGCTTATCCTTTCAACATAAATCATATGGAAAACACTGTTGATTCTATTATTAAATAATGAATTTATGACGTCAAAAACTATATAAAAACACGCTATTTTCTTGAAAAACCTTAATAATTACAAAAATTAATTGTTCAGTTTTTTTCGGTGAATATAAATTTCATCACTACCTGGTACGTAATAAAACTGTCACAACGATACTCGTTCTACAATTTGTCGATGAAGAAGTTAACCGAGCAACACGCAATAATTATATATTAGAAAAGGTACCTTTTAGTACAATGATGGTTTTTTTATGGAAAATTTTTGTTTACCTTGAACTTAAATATCTATCATTGAAAAGGTCGTGAATTCGAATAAAAAAACATCAAATTGTTTAATAATATCCTTATTTGTTATATTTATTCAGATATATTCATTATAAACAAATTTATATTATATTGATTATCTTTTATTAAAATGGCATAATAATGTTTGAAGACATAGCTATAATTACAATGTTATTTTTTGTTTAAATTTAAATTGTTAAATTGTGTTTATAAGGCATGGGCGAGTTATTTTAAGTCGAAGTCATCATTGTTATAACTTTATTGTGTGCCATAAACTATTGTGTGTCTCTTTATCCAAATCCGCATTGCTCATAGAGGAGAAAGCGATTATATATACTTATCTCAGTTTCTGAGGGACTTCCCTGAGTCACATTTGCCCATGCCTGGTTTATATACTTTAACTTGGATTCGAGGTGTTTGTTTCCCTACGGTATTGTAAAAAAGTTTTGGTTTATTGCACGGTACATACATATAAACCAAATATATGCTTTGTAGACAAATAATATGTTATTTTTAGCTTTACGATACGACGCAACTACAAAAATATATAATATTTTGTGTAAGTGCTGCTTATAAATTTGATAATATAGATATCTCTCTTCAATCATAAATACTCTAACTATAGTCGTTTCTGTTCATCAAATGATAGATCTTCGATGAACTCATAATTCTATTAAAATTTTTGTTTTTGTATCATCGACAACCTTAATATTTTTATGATATTATTATAAACTACAAAATTGTCTAAATATTTTAGATACTTTTTTATCACACTCTCCAGATTTGATGATATAAAAATACCCAATTGAAAAGGATAACCTATATGATTCATCATTTTTTCAGCCAACTTTGAACGATAAAATAATAATAAAAAGCCCAATGACCTGGGAGGTGATTTTTTCCCTAGTATTATTCAATCCTTGCATCTTAAAATGGCTTTTATTGTAATTTTTATTTTGCAATAAATCGAGAATAAGCCCAGATTGTCTTATATTAGTCAGTCTCATTCAGTGCTCGTTGTAATGTTAATAACTCAATTTGCATATAGATGATTTATGATGTCACATTCGATTTAAAAAAAAACTTCAATACTGCAAATATAGGTAATAAAAATTTATTAATAATTTTCTTATTTCAATATTTAGGTAGCTGATATTTTTAGTTTTATTATATATTATTCATTTACATAAATTTAAAACAAAAATTTATTATTTGATTACGATAAAACATATTGACCTTGTAGTGGAAATTATCAGTAAAACATTATCTGCTTCTATACTTTTATATTACAGTAGGTATACTCTGTCAAATTCCATTAGTACTTAAAAAATATTCATTTTTCTAACAGAGTGACTTGTGTTTTTAAATAAAATATTTACTCATTGTTTTTCCTGATAATTTTATTTCCTTGCTCATAATGCAAGTTATCACATAATACTGATAATTGTGGAATTTTTTTTAAGGTAGTACTATCGGTAGTTGTCCATTATTATATCATAATTCACGAGTTAAATTTTTAGGGGCCTTCAGAGAACTGAAAATCAAAACGTCCAGTTTTGTGAAATAAAATAAAATTTGTGATTTCCCATGAGGATCAATGTTAAAACATCTTTTTTTTAGTTCTCTGGAGGCTCTTAAAAATTTAACTAGTTAATTATGATATAATAATGGACAACTATGCCAAGTTTCATTAAATTCTGTGTGCAAAGTCTATTACCGATAGTTCTACCTTAAGCAGCAATATAATTGTGTTTAAGTGCAAATAAACGCAAGTTTAGCACTTGTGTGTTTAATTATTTCATCATTTACACTGAACTGAATTAACATAAATTAGAGACGGCTGCTATATGGACTTGAGAATGTAAAATATAATGAGAGAATTTGTCTATAGATGCCAAGATACAAGATAGATATCGAGATAGAACCTTTGGCTAAATTGACAAAGGAGATTAGCCAAGTGACTGATGAGTAGACGAACCGATTGTGAATTATTCAAGAAAATGTATGCAAATGGATCGATTTTAGCTCGTATCTCTAAAACTATTCGAGCAGTCAACAAATGTACCCGATTTTTGTACTTTTGGGGTCCAAATTACCTTATATACTGAGCTTTTTCGAAATTGGAGTTAAAAAATTTTTTTCGATTTTTTGCAATTTTTTTAAGCCCTTTGAAAAAATCGAGAAAATCGGAAAAAAAAGTTTGTTTTGGAATTTGATGAAACTCGGTGGATGGGGTAATTTTGATCCAAAAAGTATAATAATCCGGTTAATTTAGTCATTGGATGCAGAGTTTCTGAGATATCGCAATATTTGAATCGATTTTAGTCCGTATCTCACAAGCTATTCGACCAGTTAACAAATGCACCCCATTTTTGCACTTTTTGGGTCAAAATTACCTTATATACTGAGTTTTATCGAAATTGGAGATAAAAAATTTTTTTGGACAGAATATTTTTCTGTTTGTCAATGGGTACACACACTTTAACTTTAGAGTATTTTACATACATTTTAATATGATCGAAAATAAAAATGTCGTTAATTACATACTGACTCCCGATTAGGTTCCCATTCTTAAATGCAAGTAGAGATAGTAATGAATGATCAAGGACTAATTTAATTAATAATATGCACACTTTAAGTGGGTGTTTTCAACGATCTCTCACTTATATGTAAAATACATCATAATTTTTATACAGCATGTCTAACGAATAATTTTGGACTATATTTTCCTGTAAGATGAATTTGAGCCGTGTCCATTTTTGAAAAATACCTTCATTTCAGAACCTTCCAAAAGTTTTCCCGCAGCGAAAATTTGTTCAAAACGACACAAAATACTATGTTTAAAAAATCAATGCCACTTGAGTGTGACTTAAATCTACTTGAGGTGTCCAGTTTTGTCACACCTATTGTTGTTCGGGTCTGCCATCTATACCTAATCCAATTATATGTTTTGTCTTAAAAAAACTTTTTAGTTCGAATGAGATAGTTCGATTTAAAAAAGGTAACTCAACAACATTCTGTATCCATTGTTTGCTAAAACTATTTAAAGTTGAACTCACATTTTGTAACAATACAAATACACTTATGTCCTGTATATTAGTGTTGACTTTTTATAAGTGAGTACTTAGTTCAATGAATTCACTCCATCAATGAACAAATACAACTATAATGAATTATATTATTAGTGAACTATTATATTGCTACATTTATGAATAATCACTTATTGTTAAACAAAAAAATATCGTCTACAATACAAAACCATATCATTACTCTTAATAAATGTGTTGGTAACTACACCAAGTACAATCATACAATTTCCTGTTTTGATAAAATTATTAAAGAGCCCTGCACATCGAACTTTGAATTGATTAAAGAGTTTTGAAATTACTTTTTCGGAAGATATTGTCAATAATCAAAAGCTATTATGTATGGGGGACCCTCTAAAACCATTAGGTTTTGGTCATTGACCATTGACAACAGCCCAAAAAGAATCCAAAAACGAGTTTTACTTTCATAAAAAAAGAGATGAATTTTTATACCCTTTTTATATGTAAATATCAAGGTATACTAAGTTTAGTCCTAAGTTTGTAACGCTTAAAAATATTGTTGCTATGAACAAAATTTTGGTATAGGTGTTCAAAAAATCACCTAATTAGTCCATTTCCGGTTGCATGTTTGTTTGTGAACACGGTAACTCAAAAACGAAAAGAGTGACGTAAAAAGTGAGGTTAAGTTCGTAAATGAGCAACATAGGTCAATTGGGTCTTGAGTCTTGGGTCTGTCGGAACCATCTATTAAACCGTTCAAGATTAAGTGTAAAAATGTTCCTTAAAAAAAAATTAAACATTTTTCCGTAAACATCACTGTTTATCCGTGAGGATGCAAATTAGGACAAAACTTTAAGGTATCCGCTCACTTGAATATTTGTTAGTAATGTTAATATCTTTCTGAATCTTTAATTTCAAGAATTTTTTTACCTAAGGCCAAAAACTATACAAATTGTGCGGGTTCCTTTAATGACAATAATAATTTTTTTATATTTCTTAAATTTAGGTGAGCATAATAAAAATCAAT
The DNA here is from genome assembly GCF_905475395.1 of Chrysoperla carnea. NCBI lineage: Eukaryota > Metazoa > Arthropoda > Insecta > Neuroptera > Chrysopidae > Chrysoperla > Chrysoperla carnea. Next base: position 18,338,135 of record NC_058339.1, read on the forward strand.
TGAAAACTGTAATTTATTAGAAATTTACAATGTAATCTAATATAATTCGAATGTTCATACCATTTCTTGCTGTTTTGGTATGTAGGCAAAACAAAAATGTTCACCTTTTTTGTGGATACACAACTGAAAGGACATTAGCCATTGATACTACAGCAATCTGACGAAGCGATATCAATTTTAAAAAATTATTTAAACCATTCACAAAGACATTGGTAATTTAGAGTTTTTCACTAGAAATTTCGACCAAGTTATTTATAGAAAAACGGTAAATGCTAGTCTATTAATTCCTGGTGACGAATCAGTAGCAATGTACTTTTTGTTGTTTTTTATTTTTTTTAAACTGTGAAGCAATTTTTAAATTCGAACAAAACACAATAGTAATTTAATATTGAGTAACTCGAATTAAAAAGATAATATGATATAATTATTAAATAAAAACTTTGTTATTGTTTCTCAAGACACATCTTGAATGTTTTTAGATATTTATAAAAGTTCATTACCATATGTCATATCGTATCAGCAAAAAAATAACCGGACGTGTTCAGAATTCTTAACACCATTAAAATAAAATGCAATGTGGTTCTAACTAATCTAAAAATAGATCCTTAAGTGTTGTAAAAATGTCTAAAACTTCGTAATATCGAAAAAAACTGCTCCAAAAGCTACAAGACCTTTATAATATTCAAATAAAAAATCCTGGAGTATTGAAAAAAGTACTGGAGTATTTCGCGAGAAGTTTTCGAGTCAGAACTCGATTTCAGCCTCTATGTTGCACTCATTTGCGAACATATGATAATGCAAACATATGAGACACGTGCTATGTCTACAGCCAATTTTATTTTGCTGATTCAATCTTGCGGAAATATAAAATGCTATAAAATTAAAATGTATTGAAATAAGGTAATGAATTTGTCTGTTCAAAGTATTAATAAATTTTTTGTTTTGTTTTAGGTAAGCAAATAATATCAATAGTTTTGGTACTTGCGAGACATCACGTACAATTCTACAGTAAACTATAAGTAAGACTATTTTTAACACAATTTAATTGTTAAAGTAGAACTTGTCTGCACTTACATTGAAATCATTATCAATCAATCATCTTTAAGTAATTTTTCTATTTATTCAGTTAATAAACCATGAAGCTTAGACGTGTTAAAACGAGCAAACTTCAGTTATAAACCAGTTAGATGAATGTTAGTAAACAAAGTAAAAAATTACAGTTTGTTTGAAAAAAAAAGTGGATATGATCTTAGGAGGTGAGAATAATAACTTCCTGATCAAATTAATTTACTAAAAGAATCGAATTTTTATTCTTTAGCCTAACTCGTGATATCAGAGCTAGAGATGCTTATCTAGACCTTTCACAGAGGTTCAGGACATGTAAGATATACAGGCTGTCTTTTTTAACTTTACATATGCGAAATTTTTCAACCCTTTTTTGCGTAAACCGTACGGTTTGCGGTAAAATGTTTCGAATAAAAAATGTTACTCTTTTTATCAATAACAACTTTCTAATTTAATGTTTTGGTCTATCTATTATCAGGTATAGAATAGAGTCAACTTTTCATTGAGCATGAAAACCTGGATCAAGTTTAATGCCTGCGTAAGATGTGCGCCTTATTTTTCGAGTTTCAAGCATATGTCTACTTAAAAAAGGAACCTGCAAAAAGTTAATGAATGCAAAATCAGGCTCGACTAACTAACTTTTTTAATAGTGAACAGATTTTGATCTAACACGGCTCATTTTATTCGTAATTTCATCTAGAAAAAGCTCCATAAATTTTGTTTGTGACCCTTTCCTACTCCCTTTTTCGGGAGTTCGATTTGTATGCCCCCGAGATCCCGAAACATATTTTTTTTAAATAAAAGAGGATAAAAAACCATTCTAAGGACTGGAACGCTGAATTCGAATCTAACCATAAAAAATGTAAGATTTAATTTTAAGCTACTCGATTAAAATGAATATATCTAGAAAATGTTATTACTCCGGAGATTTTCGAAGTCATCGAATACTAATCTGAACTTAGAAAAGGGTCACAAACTAATTTTAGGAGCCTTTTCTAGAATACATTCATTGACTGTACTAATAAGTTAATTTTCTTACATCTTACGCTTACGTTTTTAACACGCTTATATTAGCTTCACCCTTATGTAACTCCCTAATATTATACCCATGCATAAGACATCATCAGTTATATACATTTATTATACTACCGATAACTATACATGCTTAAAACAAGCAACAAGCGTTTTTTAGTTATTTAAACTATATTCTTATTTTTTTATATGTGATATGCATAAACATTCACGCCTACGTAATTTCGATTTTCGGGGGACAAAAATAGTAACTTACTATAAGTAAGTAGAAAAAAAAAAATGTTTGAGTTAACATCTGTGCCATGTCATTATTATTATTGTTATTTTGTTATATTTGTTGGTGGTGGCTGTGGCTGGCCTGGCATGACAGTGCTCTTACTTGGTTCATTCACTGCTATGCCTCATGTTTATAATATCATACTTATAATATTGTACTTAAATATGATTATTGACTGTAAATAGTTTCACTGCTGTAATAAATGAGCTGTCTGTTTGAATCGTAATCTTAAATTAATAGGAATGATATGTATCTGTGTAATAAAAATGTCATTGATTTTTCCACGATTTTAAAAAGATATATCTTTTAGAAACCGTAAAAAAATCATATTTACGAAATAAATATGTTTTTTACGAAATAAATCATAAACAGCAGCGAAATTAGATTTATGCAATTTCAATTTTTGTACTTTGACATGCTAATTTTTAATTTAGCCACGAGACGAGAGTACAATGTCTCTTATATTGCCTCGACTTGTAAAAAGTGTGTTCTATCATCTTGTCTTGTTTCATTTTTACCATTGTATGTTTCTTATCAATTCGGTAAAAATAAAATTAAGGGGTAAAAACTCCTTTAAAAAAATCGAGGAAATCAGAATAAAAAGTTTGTTTAGGAATTTGATAAAACTCTGTGGGTGGGTCAATTTAATGATTGGATGCAGTGTTTCTGAGCTATCGCAATATTTGGATCGATTTTTGCCCGTATCTCAAAAACTATTAGACCAATCAATAAATGCACACGATTTTCGCCTTTTTTGGGTCAAAACTACCTTATATACTGAGTTTTATCGAAATTGGAGATACAACAAATTTTTACGATTTTTTGTAATTGGAGATAATGGAAATTGCCCAGCGAAACGGGCGAGTATCATACTAGTGAAGATAATAATAATCAGTTATAAATGATGCTATTGTTCGCAATAAACAATATCTTGGTGTAGTTACTACTATATACTATCAATTAGAACAACTCTCATAGAAAATCAGAGCATTATAATAATATTTATCATCGTTCATGTAACACAATCATAAAACAAACCACTTGCATTATTATTTTATTATTTCAAGTGGACTATTAGTTTTATTGTTTGTGTTTGCGTTGTCAATTATTCAAATATCTCATAGGCGTTATAATAAAAACATTTTTATGTTTAGTTGAGAAAAATTGACAAACACATTATTTTTATTACTGAAAATATTTTTTATTTTCAACTTCATATTTTATAACCTTACACGGTTTTTTCTTCGTTTTTACGACTTATTCAGTCATAAAAAAATTTTAGCCAGTTGTAAAATGTTTAGAAGATTGGTCTTTAAAAAAATAGAATGAAATAGTAAAAAATGTTCATAATTGGTAAAAAGGTAGTCACACACTTTAAATACAAATCCAAAAACAAAAATACTTTACCCCTTAAATTAATTAAGTTCAATTTTGACAGAATACAAGTATGGATGATGGAATACTTTCCTAAAAAAACTTTGTTATTATGCACTTTCCTGTATTAATGTACAAATATTAGACCGTGGGACACCACGGGTTTTTCTAAATGATAAATACATACTTGAAACTTCGTAACTCCCTTTTGACGAGTTCTGTCAAACTTTTCTCTAAGCTTTTTCCCAAAAATGCTGTCATTAAGTGTAAGAATATATTTATAATAGATAATAATTTTGAAATGTTTAAACGCAATCCTTTTGGGGTTTTCTGTTGATGACGTATTAATATGTGAGCTGTCAGTTGGTGACAATTCAATGTACTATTTACTACAGATGTAATACCCACGTATGTAGTAATTATAGTATATATCTATGGTAATACCATACAAAATATAAGTAATTAATACCGTACATTATGTCAACAAGTCTGACAAGCTATATACTATAACTTCACGTCCGTTTTAGAAACTTAATTAATATAAATTTTTATTAATAAATTTTAAGTAATTAAAAAGATATTAATTACTAAAATAATGATTTGGTTCAAATGTCTAGCCTATAAAGCTACGGAAAAAAAATATTTGAACTAAATTTAAATTTCATGAATATTCCTTATTATTAACTGGTAAAAGTTTCAATTTCAATTACAGTTACCGATATTATTTTTGAGAAATATCGATTTATATTTTCTATGTAAACAAGTTTCATGAATCTACGTCCTTAACAGAACCATAATAACATGTCAAAACTTTTGAACGCCTCAATAGCCTGTAATAATAATATTATTTATATCTTAAATTATTTGCTGGTGAAACTACCTTAATGTATATAACTTTCTATGGTTAACTTACTAACACTTGATGCTAATTAACTAATAAAGGAATTCATCCTCGTAGTCGTATTACAGTGTTATGTTTGCATGCATGCATGGTAATAATAGCCTGATGATGGTGTTGTGTATATTAGTCCATTGAACTTGATTAAAGGTATGCAAGGACGTTCTACTGCCACTAATTAGATAACAAATTCAACTATGTAATAACCTATCAGAATTTATCATGTTGATGAAGATGATGAGATCGTTATATTGGTTAAGGTTTGTTTAGTTCATTTGAAACCAACTTCACTAGAAGAGTTTACTTATGGCTGCTAGCTATATTTAAGCTGTATATAGGTATTAGATATATCTGTCTATTATAATTATTAAAAAACTATCAACAGTCATTTTATTTAATGTTTGAATAATCTGTTCATTTATATTTAAATTACGTAATTATAAATCAAAAGAAAAATGTACTCCATTGATAAATCAAAAGTTCACTAAAAGATCATAGTTTCTAAACTTGTCGTTCTTCAATACAAAGTATAAAAACAAAGTTGCTTCCATCTTTCTGTTCCTAATTCCTATGTATGCTTAGATGTTTAAAACTACGCAACGGATTTTGATCTGGTTTTTCCTAATAGATAGAGTTATTCGAGAGGAAGGTTTATAGGTATAAAACATGCATTATATAGTAGAGTAAGAGGTTGAAGGGGATGTGCTTCAAAAACTTAAAAAGTTGTGCATCCATTAAGCTCAAATATTGACGAAATATACAACCAGCTTCAAAAATTGTTTTTATCTATTTTTAACCTTTCGAGGGTGGAAAGGTGGAGCAAGAAAGTGGGAATGAATAATCGAATATTTTTAAATATACCCAAGTGGGGATGTGAGCCAGCAAGGTGGGTAGTTCACAGCTAGTATTTTATATTTTTAATAGCTAAATTCTGTAATAGGAATTTCGTTCTGATCAAGAGCTCTCACAACCAAAAAATTTTTTAACGAGTAGTACTTTAAAACTACGGAATATATTACAAAGTTAAGCAAATGTTATAGTTATAGTATATGACTACCGCCTTGATAATGATATATCGTGCAACAAATTAGCTGACTAGGTACGACACAATATACCACAAACAGTAGTCATATACTACAACTATAATGTATGTGTAGTTTTGATCGCACGTAGTTCGAAAACCATCCCAAAAAAAATTTTTTGAAGCCGTGAGAGTTTTTGATTAAAACGAACCGAAGAACATTTCGGGAGCGGTTTAAAAGAGTTTCACAGAAAGCCATTTTCCTATCCAATCGTGCGTGGTGTTTTGCAGCCGGTTTTAAAATGACTGTCAGACAATACGCCAGACGATAAAAATAATTAACTTAGACAATTTTACAAATCTGGAGTATATTAAAATTCCTTCCAACATAATAATAATTTTTCACTTTCATTTAAATATGCATATTCATTGCATATTTTAAATATTCACTACATATAAAAATTATGAAAAAACAAAATATGACAAGTTTCAAAGTTCATTGTATTAAAATATTAAATAAAATACTGACTGACTGACTAACTGCACGTATATGTGAAGAGTCCCAACACAAAATGAACAGCAACCATAGTAAGAGCCACCAAACACTTGAGCCAAAACAATTATGAAAGCAATAATTATCATAAATACTTTTCACATACATTATACATTCATATTATAACAAATATTGCATGCTATTGACATAATTATTTAGGTGTTGACGGATAAATAACATTAAATACGATAAAAGTACCCTGTCTGATATAATTAAATCTCTTGAATGTTATCCACTGAAGTTGGTCTAATAAAAAAAATCGAATATATTTTAGTGGAAAAATATATGAAAAAACTTTTAACAAAAAGAAAACCGACTTCAAAAGAAACACTTTTCTAAAATAAAATAAAATGCACTAAAAAGTAAAAAAATAACGATAATATGTATAATGTAGTTAAAATTATTGTTATTTTTGGAGTCGGTGTCAGCCAAGGAAACAACTCTGACAGAACAGTTTTCTACATAAGCTTGGCTGACACCGACTCCAAAAATAACAATAATTTAACTACATTATATTATCGTTATTTTTTTACTTTTGAGTGCATTTTAATTTATTTTGGAAAAGTTTTTCTTTTGAAGTCGGTTTTCTTTTTGTTAAAAGTTTTTTTTATCTTGTGATTTTTAGTGAATCTGAAGTACACTAACTAATTTGTCACTAAAAAAGAATCATCGATGTGATATTGAGTTATTCGTCCTCTTGTCGTGCATACTTAATGCAAATTTAAGACTTTTATGGTTTTCTCATGGATGCCGTTGTCAGAACTGTACCAAAATGAAATGGGACCAAACGGGAAGCACGAGAAAATACAGTCGAATTGATGACCTCCTCCGTTTTTGTTTAAGGTCGGTTAAAAATATAAAACAGATGAAATTTACAAAATTTTAAAAAAAACCGTCAAATGCGGTTTTTTCCTTGTCCTTTCTCCAAACTGAACCGATTTTCTTGAAACATAGAAGAAACCTCTCCATTAAATTACCGCTCAAACAAAAAACAACACAAAATCGGTTCATCCTTTGTTTAGGCGTCACAGATAGACACACACACGCACAGCGTTCAAACTTATTACACCCCACTTTACTTTTTAAGTCACTATTGTTATAACTTTATTGTGTGTTATAAACTTTATTGTATGCGCCCTTTATCCAAGACCGCCTTGCTCATAAAGGAGGAAGCGAGACGGGTATACGAATCTTCTACCTATCTCAGTTTCTCTAATTGTAATTAGATAGATAGAACAAATTTTGTTTCTCTGTCTTACACGTATTTTAGGTTGTTGCTGGTTAAGTTGTCACTGTCTTACTCGTATTTTAAGTGAGGAGTCCGAGGGACTTCTCTGAGTCACATTTGCTCATGCCTGATTTAGAACAATATTCGATGCTGATTTTAAGCTCTTTCTTACTCCCGAACTTAAAAAAAGGGGTATTATAAGTCTGACCGCTATGTGTGTGTCTGTCTTGGGCATCGTAGTGCCTAAACAGCTGAACCGATTTTAATTTTTTTGGTATCGTTTGAAATTCGTTAAGGGGTTTAAACTCAGTGAAAAAGTACAATCATACTCATGCATACCTACATGCATATGCTATGTAGATAAAAAAAAAACTAAACTCATAACCCTCCTTTTCAGTTTTGTTTGTAGTTGGTTTTTAATTTAATAGATGCAATTTGTTCAAACTGAATTGTATCGTACGAAAGAAATCAGAACTGTTTAGGTACACCTTTTTTAAATTCACATGTACAACATAAATATGGATTGCAAAAAATAAATCTAAATATGATTACCATAAGACTGTAGCGTTACATTCACTTAATGTAAATGATACAGGCAGAATCCACAGAATAAAATATTTCGTTGCATGTAAGTGTGTAACAAAAATAAGTATATACAGTGTGGACTATCTTAATTTCATTTTTAAATTGATTCACTTATTAATGAATAAAGGATTTTCGCCTCAGGTAACCGATGTCGGGAATACCCGGAGTAGACAAGTATTTTCATACCCGGGAATTTTTGACCGATATACCCGGAGACCCGTGTACCGTTTTTGGAAAACGTTTTGGATTGCATGCTTTTTTTATGACATCACACTACAATTTGTTTTATAAGGTCTTATTAATCAAAAATTCCCTATTTTTAGTAGTCCGGAGTTATGCTAACTGTTACCAATACAAATGTAAGACTGAAAACGAAATTTCATTGGTAATTTTTATTAAATATAAAAATTGAATTTTGTTGCTGGAGAGTATGATATAGGCGTGAAGAAGGCGCACTCTACCTCTAAACACAAATGAAGAGCTTCGTAGAGAGCCAAATATAACCTTACCTAACCTATTTATCTTTTGGAAATTTCTTTTATTCTAAAATCGGATTCTAATAACTCTGGAAGAGAAATATTTTTACAATATATTTGGTATATATTTGAAAGCGTATTAAAGTTGTATAGTTTTTGAAGACTTGTAAATTATGTCAGAAAAGCTATATTTAGAAATTATTTAATTTATAGAAAAACAATATATTATTAAATTAACATTAATATTTTATAATGCGCATTTTATGTTCATTATCTGTAATGGATTTCTCGCAATAATTATTAAAGCTTATTAAATGCATAAACATGATTTGTGAGAAAATCTCTTGACACACAGAAAAAAAACCTATATTTCAAGGCTGCAAAAACTGAATAAAACATAAAAATATCAACTGCAAAAATCAAATATATTGTAAAAATATTTCTCTTCCAGAGCTATCTGAATCCGATATTAGGCTTTATATTTGGCTCTCCGCGAATCGATGAATTAATAATGAAAAATTCTTTGCGTTTTCTTTAAATAGAGTATTTGATTATTATAATCGCATATCTATCACGACTAGTCCATGTGTGATTGAGCCAACTTCATGAAGATTGTTGTTATCAGTTAACAGAGAGTTTGAAATTAACATATTGATCATTTTTATTCGATTCTTTAGTATAAATTTAAGAAGCATTGATAGCGCAGTTGGTTAAGCTGTGGACTTAGGACACTAAAATCAACATTTAAATAAACCTATTAGCAGGTATAAACCTTTAATTTTTTTTACCTGCTCGTGTAGTTGTGACAATCACATCAGTATTTTATTGTAATATTTATAAATAGTAGAACCAATCAAAAAAAGATTGTTTAAAACTATGTTGCATTTCAACACAATAATATTTAAAATTTGTTAAGACAGTATATTACTTTTATATAAACAACTCATGCGTTTGTGTCAACTTCACCATTCAACCCCGTATGGTAGTTGTATCACATTCGTGATACCATTCGCCATATATTATCTCGCGATTAGTTCTTCATGTAGACGATGTGTTAGGGACATCCACATTAAGGACATCCAAAATGTTAAAAATTTAAATAAAAATGTAAAGTGACACCCTATATATAAAGAAACAAAAGAAAACATAAATGCAATTTATTTTCAGAAATATCTTTTCGAGTTTGACAAGAAAGATAGTTGACTTTGGCATTAATCCTACGCATATAACACCTATGAAGAACATAATAAATATTTAAAGCATATGCCTGCCATGTCTTGTACATACATTATGTTGTTATATTACGGATCGTTTCATATAATAAATGTGAATTATTTAAAAAAAAAATAAATAAATAAAAACAAACCATTTTATATTATTATTATACAACATTAATTATTTTGTTACTATAAAAATAATAGTAATGATAATAATAATAATAATAATCTATCGTTCGGATGATAACTACAAATCTAGATATAAATCTATTTTAATTATATCAACATGTCAAATGCATATTATTATTATTTATATTTGAAAATGTTGAATCTAATAACAGTTATTAGATTCTACATTTGTTTATTTTATGTGCTAAAAATTCATTCAACAACGTATTTTATTTGCAATCGAGCTTGTTTACGGGAAGTTTGGATTAAAATTAAACATACTTCGCAAAAATTTTATTGATTATCTTAATTTTTACCACACTGAACTAAAAAATTAAAATAATGACAACCTCATCCCGAAGTTGGCCGTTTCATATTGAAATAAAGTAAAAATACTTTCAAACAATTGTCTAACGATTGAAACAAGTACATCTAAATATTTGTATTTACAATAGAATGGAATTGAATTTAAAATATGAATTCTTTGATACAAAATCACTGAAGTTAATTAAACTAAATCATTACTTCTATGAAAGAAATTGATTTTAGTTTAAATTCATGCATTTTATTGATGGAAAATAAAATTGTATTTAGTTGGAATATATAATCGTGTAAATAAAGTGAATCGATGAATTAAAAGAAAATTTCTTTGCGTTTGCTTTAAATAGAGTATTTGGTTATTATGATTGCATATCTATCATGTCTAGTCCATATGTGATTGAGCCAACTTCATGAAGATTGTTGTTACCAGTTAACAGAGAGTTTGAAATAAACATATTGATCATTTTTATAAGATTTACCATGTTTTTTTATATATATGTAACAAGCATCGATAGCGCAGTTGATTAAGCTGTAGACTTGTATACTAAAATCAATAGTAGCCTTATAATAAAGCCAATTTAAATAAAAATAATAAAGTCTATTTTACCAAAAGAGGGGATAAGTGAAGGCTATAACGCAGTAGTTTTTGTTTTAAAATTAAAATTGCCTACCAAAGCGTGTAGGAAACAGCTAGTTTCTAAATAAGGTTGATAAAATACAATAATATAATATTTATTGACTATTATTAAGCTTTAATTTTAGCAATGCATTAGTCAAACCTGATTTGACAAAATTTTCGGCAAAAAACAATTGATGATATGATGGAAATTGTATATTGTAATTTCACTTCTTCCTTTAATATTTTATCTTATCGCTATAAAATTCGTAGGTGTTTTTCATTACTAGGAGAGTTGATACGACCATAACTCTCTTAATACCCAGTAGTCAATTAAATCATTTCGTTTGACGCCAACATGCTTTCTTTTTTTCCTATTATTTCAGATAGAATTAATTTTTTATAAAAAAAAATCAATAACAAATTAGAACAGGAGTTAATTAATAAAATAATAAGAGTATTGACTGTAATCGTGAGCAGTTAGTTATGTTGTGTGAGAGTATGCAAACTCATTTCAATTTTAATATAGTAATGGTTGTTTAATTAAATCAAACATTTACCCTACTTTTCTAAATAAAACACAAGGCAGGTATTTAATAGGTGTATGTTCATTTGTTTGATTAGTACAATTATACATATTTTCAAATTTAATTAATTAATATTCTCTTTATTTTACTGGTAATTAATTTTATTTGATATATCGTATTTTATTTGCATATACATAGGATGAACCATTTTAATCTATAATGACTAATAATAGCACGTTTTGTAGCAAATCAACCCAAATATAACAAAAATTGTAGATTTCGATAGGGGACACCATGTTATGACATCAGATTCGACCTAGTTCATCAGGTTGCCTTAATAACCAATTTAGATTCTAAACAGTAATCTTGTAGTTTATAATTATATCATAAAAATACGTACGAGGTTGTCGATGATATAAAAACAAAATTTTAATTTAATTATGAGTTCATCGAAGATTCATCATTTGATGAACAGAGACGAGGCGACTTTAGTTAGAGTATTGATGATTGAAGAGAAATATCTATATTATCAAATTTATAAGCAGCACTTGTACATAATATATTATATATTTTTGTAGTTGCGTCGTATTGTAAAGCAAAAAATAACTCATTATTTGACTACAAAGCATGATATGTATGCACAGTGTAGCAGTTTTTGTAGCAAACCAATCCAAATATAACAAAAATTGTAGATTTCGATAGGGGACACCATGTTATGACATCAGATTCGACCTAGTTCATCAGGTTGCCTTAATAACCAATTTAGATTCTAAACGGTAAGCTTGGCTGGCACAAAAATAGTTAATTATTTGGATTAATGATAATTTTTACCCCGAAAAAAGCATAATTAATCCTTACACATAAGCATAATTAATCGATTTACATCGATTTCTAGAATTCTTATTTCTAGATAGTCCAGAAATTTTCCAATTTGATACAGCATATAAACAGATTTGTGTTCCATATCCTTTTACGGACGTCATTAGTCCAAAGTATCACCAAAAATTTCAATGAACTAGAGAGATTTTGAAGGTTAAAATATACATTAAATTCAGTATCTTTCACATAACGATAAAATATTAAAGTTTGTTTAAAAAATGATTATTTATGAATTCCGTTCGATAATGAAATACATAACATCATGTTCTTACACAAATGTTTATCTTTCAAAAAAATTCAAAGAGATTAACGTTATGTTTTATATTTTGTTTCATTGAACTTTGGATAAAATAGTTACACACATATATGGTATTAATATCACACTTATGCTATTTTTAAATATTGGGTTTTTAAATAAAAAAAATTATCATCAATTTTTATTAAATTTTATTTCAATTTTTTATTATATAAATAAAATTGAAAGTCGCCAAGAAAATTTTTTAAAAAGCTTCGTATCATTAATTATACGTTAATTAAAATAAATAAAATTTAAAAATGAATTCTCAAATTAAAAAACTTTTTTTGGCATAAGTGTGTCATGCTCGTGACGTAGTAAATCAACAACATCCCTACTTCCATCCCCTCCCTCCATATCTACTTGCATGGATTGCAGTTTTCTAATATTCACGTCATGGTCTCTTTTATTTGATACCTCCCTTGGGTATATTTGAAAATATTCGATTATTCATCCGCACTTTCTCACTCCACCTTTCCATCTCCCGAAGGTTAAAAATAGGATAAGAACAATCCTTGAAGCTGGTTGTACATTTTTTCAATATTTGGGCTTAATCGATGCACAATTTTTTAAGTTTTTGAAGCGCCTTACTCTTCTATGTTATTCATATATTATACATAAATCCATTCTCTTGAATCACTATCTATTAGAAAAACCACATCAAAATTCATTGCGTAGTTTCAAAGATCTAAGCATGCATGGGAATAAGGGACAGACAGGCGGATTGAAGCGGCTTTGTTTTATATTATGTATTGATATATATATAATATATACTTGATATGTATACTTTTTTTTGTACGAAGACTGACATAACAGTTTTGCACAATGTGTGTTTCATCAATAATTTCCGATAGTGCATCAATATCAGAGTGTATATACATTAAGCAATGTGTATAAGAAAAATACTATTAGAGGTCTTCTAGCATGTTTTTATTGCCACTATTGTACTGCTACTGTTCACAATCCTGCAAGCAGACATATAATAGTATCTTTCTTATTGCTTACACATTGCTTAATGTTTATGTACTCTCTCTATCTACATGGGAAATAATTTATAAAAAAAATTTGTGTAAACATTGTTGACTAATATAAGTGAACAAATTAAAAACCTTTCTTTGCACTTACATTTATAATAAATCTATTTCACCTTTATTGCAAATGACTTTGGTTTCATTAAATAAACATCAGTAAAGAAGCCCTGTAAAGTTGCAAGTAACATTGAATCATTACTCACGCACTGTTGGAGTTATTTTACTTGGTTGCAATCACTTACTATTATTTACTTATAAACAAACATCAAGTACAAACCTTTGATTAATGAGATAAAATATACAATCCGCCCGTCATATTTATTTAATGTAATATAATAATAAAACTCTCAATAGATTTGCAATAATATTTCAAATAAGTTTGATAACCGATTAATTTATTATGAGTGTTTTAATATTCTTATCAATATATAAACTATTTTATTCAATGGTTATAAATTACATGTGATTATCTTTCAATTGATTTTAATTCGTTATATCTTAGTTTATTAGCAAACAGATGCGAAATATTATTATCATATACCTAGTAATTCTACGAGTTTAACCGAACAGTATACAGCATCCATGAGCAAACGTGGCTTAGAGAAGCCACTCAGACTTCTGTATCTAGCATTCGAGTTAGACAGTGATACCCTAACCAGTGGCAACCGATAATACGAGTAAGACAGAGAGACAACATTTTTTTTCTACCTATCTCATTACTATTAGAGAAACTGAGATAGGTAGAATAGTCGTGTACCTGTCTCGCTTCCTCCTCTATGAGTAATGTGGACTTGCATAAAGAGACACACAATAAACTTTATGGCACGCAATAAACTTATAACAATGGTAGCTTTGACTTAAAATAACTCGCCCGCGCCTGGTACAGTGTCTCAAACATAGTAAACTATAGGTGGTGAATAAGTGCTGGAGCTCTAAGAAGAAATGTCATCTGACCCTTTTCTGTCTGATACACCGTTAAAAAGTTAAAGCTTCGTTAATTATCGCTGTTAATTTTAAGAATTTCTCTACTAATATTTGGAAAACTATTTTTATACTAAGTTGTAAATATAAAAGTTCTAATATTCTAATTTTGTTTTTTTTTCCCAGGTGAGTTATCAAAATTATCTCATATGCAGTGACATAATGGTAAGATATAAACTTTGAAATGAATATCCAGTTTTCTCATTCTTAATGGACCGTTTATTAAACTTGGATTGGTTTCATAAATGTTTTTCAATGATCGATCGCTAGAGAAGTATAGACAAAACAAGTGAAATTTACAAAATTTAAAAAATCACCGACAAATGCGATTTATTCTTTGTAAACTGATTTTTGGAAACTTAACTATAAAATGTTCTCAATCAAGTAGGTTCGACCGTTTAGGGGCTACGATGCCACTGATAAACACACAGACGCACAATTAAACATTTTGAGCTTATAACACTCGTTCTTAAATCAATATCAAAGTGGTGGTCAAGGACATCAGATGAAATGAAAAGGATACTTACTTAGAGAGCTATGATTTTTTGGGACATATTTTTGGAAATATTTTAATTGAAATTCAATTAATTATTTTATCATTTCACTTTTCGAAATGAATTAAGCCAGATTTATTTGACCGTTCATTTCCATAGTAATTATTTATATGTTAAAATTATGTCATGCCTTTTCTCAACTGAATCGGTTTTGAAGATAATCGCCAATTTTTAAGTTTCTTCGGGTACGAAACCACCCTAAGCATTTGAAGCATAGCTAAGAACACTCTTCGTTAAATTGCCTTTCAAATGAACCCAAAAAAACTAAAATCGGTTCATCTGTTTAGGCGTTACGATGCCACAGGCAGACACACACACACATAGCGGTCAAACTTATAACATCCCTTTTTTTTTTTTAGTTCGGGGTTTAAATTTATAATATAAAATATCAAATTCCTCATATATTTAGTTCCGAATATACACTTCTTTGATTTTTTCTTACAACTTTCGTCTGAAAAGTTTTCCAAACACTCTTATCAGTTCAAAAGTTCTAAAAATAACGCAACACACTCAACATAAATAAATGCTGCGGCAACCGACTCTATTTTTTATACACTAAAGTATGAAAGTTCAAGGTTACATTTTATATTGTTTTATCTAACAAGATTTAAAATCTATCCGTACACGCGCGTACAATTAATATAAAAAAAAAAAAAAACATCGCGCTATGTATATAAACTAAACACACTTTCCAAATCAAATAATTCAATTTTCATCGAATAAATTTTTATGAAATTATTTCCATAGTTTACATTATTAATAACAAGTGAAAACAAACAATTGACTGAGTTATTTGTTGAAATACCATGTATAGACAGTGTTGATTACGGAATCGTTTGTTTTTGCACGTCATGCAAGTAAAGAGAGATATGGAGCCATACATACATGTCATACACACATGACTGGTATTCCCATATAATACATACTATACAATATTCGAACCCAATTGGCGCCTTCACGCGTAAACAGTGATGTTTTCGAAAAAATGTTTCAAACAAAAGTTGTTTAATATTTGTATAAGGAACAGTTCTTACATTTGGACAAGATGGATTGCTCATTTGCGAACTCAACCTCACTTTTTACGCCCTGAGCTCGCTCTTAAATTCAACTTGATATCTTTTTTCATTTTTGAGTTATCGTGATGACAGATGGACAAACAGACAGACAGACGGACAACCGGAACTGAACTAATTAGGCAATGTTATGGAACACCTATACCAAAATTTTGTTCATAGCATCAATATTTTTAAGCGTTAAAAACTTGGGACTAAACTTAGTATACCTTGATATATTTCATATACATGGTATAAAAATCAATGAAAGATATAGGAAAATGTGCCAAAATAAATATCAATCATCATATTTTATTATCATTTGCGGAAAATAAAATATTTTCATATGTTTTGTATGTCAGTTCATTTAGATGAAAAACGGTAGTGGCTTTATTACACGTTATATGTATATAATATATATGTGTTTGAGGTACCGCCTCTTATATAATGGTTCCCCAATTTCTCATCATCATAGTCGTTGTCGTCAGTTGACGCGTCACACTAGGCTATGCTGTGGTGCTATTCTATAACAGTATTGCCGCAATATTATTACCGCATGTCTGTAACGCTAATACATATTATAGCGTGTATAAGATCCATATGTAAAAAGAATTTTTAACTTTTTGGTTACAAAATTATTGTATTCGTCTCGAAAATTGAAAGAAGAAATTATATGTTGTCTTCTTAGATGAACTGTCTTATGTTTTAACTTTATGGGTGTGTAATTTACCTTGAAATATGAGTTTTTATACCATGTATATGAAATATAACAAGGTATACTAAGTTTAATCCCAAATTTTTAACGCAAGAAAATATTGATGCTATGAACAAAATTTTGGTATAGGTGTTCATAAAATCACCTAATTAATCCATTTCCGGTTGTCTGTCTGTCATGACGATAACTAAAAAACGAAAAAAGCTGAAATTCAGGTTGAAATTTTTACAGCGTGCTTAAGGCGTAAAAAGTGAGGTAAATGAGCAACATAGTTCAATTTTATCATGAGTCTGTAGGATCCATCTTGTAAACCGTTAGAGATAGTACACAAGTTTAAATGTAGAAATGTTTCTTATAAAAAAATAAACAACTTTTGTTTGAAACATTTTTTCGTAAACATCACTGTTTACCCGTGAAAGCGCAAATTGTATAGTATGCATTTAATGGATATATCAGTTATATGTGTGTTACATGTATGTATGTGTAATGTGACAGAGTAATCAACACTGTCTTAACATGGTATTTCAACAATTAACTCAGTCAATTGTTTGTTTTCACTTGTTTGACTTGTGTTTTTGACAATTTCTTACCAGTTTTTTATTAACTGTCTTTGATATATGTCTGTTCGGGACATTTTGTTTCGAGTTTTCATATTTATCAAATCACATTTGAAGCAAGTTCTGAACGACAACAGTTAGTGAGGCAATTGATCTGATATGCTTTCTGAATATTTGGTACAAAACTCTTCTCCAGCGCTGAATAATTCATCGTCAGTCGATTAAGACAGAAAAGCAGGAGACACAATGCAAAAGAACTAGGGAATTTATGCAAGTTTTCAACAATTATTTGAATTGTATTTTATACATGTTTAATGAAAATAGTTCATAATTTGCAAACGTTTTAAAAATTAGGTCGTATATTTGCATTTCAAGTAGTATCAGGGAACATAGGTAGCTACGCCTCTGATTACATAATAAGAAAGTTATCAATATAACTTCCTAAGGTCATACGTGTGTGTATCACGATTTATTTTGTTCTTGGTTCAAGGATATTCCTAAATGAACCTTTCATACGTAAAAAAAATATTTTTGGTATGTTTAAACTATAATAGTATAAATATCATGTTTATTATTTTAATTAATTTTATGTTATTAAAAAAAGAATTTTAATTATCTGATATAAATATATATATATTTATTATAAATGAATAAAAAACTATTATTAAAGTTTATTTAATCGAAATTTAAATGTTTCTATTTTTATAACAGCCCGTCTCAAGTGGTTTTTTTACTATATGTGTCAGTTTTTAGTACATTTACAATTACATTTGTTTTATTATTAAACTTTCTATTTTTAAATAGAAGAAGCTTTTAATGATTTAATTATAAACAATTCAAAAGATATAATTAATACCCTCTGGTGACCAAATAATTGAATCTATATATTTAACCGGCTTCAATAGTTGAGAGAGATAAGCATAATTTGTTATAGAAATCAATATAAACAAGTGAAAACAAACAATTGACTGAGTTAATTGTTGAAATTCCATGTAGAGGCAGTGTTGATGCTGCAATCCTTTGTTTTTTGACGTCCCGTAAATAACAAAAGATATCCACTTTTAAATAGCCACACACACATAACTAATATTTCCATATTAATACATACTATAAAATTTGCACCTAATTAGCGCAATTTTGATAAACCAAGTATGTAATCCTACTAAATTTAGGTCATAATTTTCAAATTTGTGGTCAAAATTAACTTAGCTCTAATAGGTTTCAAAAATGTGGAGTCCTGGTCCCGGAATTAAGCTCATAAGTGATAGCTAGCAAAATATTAACATCGCAGCTGAAAAGAATGACCCAAAATTAGTGGATTTCGAAAGAAATTCCAATCAGATTGGATCAAATTTGCCTGTGTTTTAAAAAAAAATCGAATTTTTTAACTTTATGACGTCACCAGAATCCAAAAAATTTTATTTTGCTCTATGAAACCCAAATTTTATCCAATTTTGATAAACCAAGTATGTAATCCTACCAAATTTGGATCATACTTTTCAAATTTGTGGTCATAATTAACCAAGCTCTTATAGATTTTTACGTATATATACTATTTTGCTGACACAAAATACACTATTTCGATCCCACCATTAATATAAATTTCATTCAAAATTACATTCTAATCATTAATTACCCTAGGTCTTTAAGAAACTCGATTAACTAGGTACTATTCCTTCCCCTATTATAAATTTGTGAAACCTATAATTTTCATTAATCGTTTGTATTTTGGAGGTCATGGTTTAGTAGGAGTTATTTTTTAACAAACATAATATCCTTTTTGCTATAACAGGTTGGCTGATAAGTCCCCGGTCTGACACATAAATGGCGTCGCTAGTATTAAATGCATATTATTTTTATATAGTACCAACCTTCAAATGATTCGTGTCAAAATTTGACGTCTGTAAGTCAATTAGTTTGTGAGATAGAGCGTCTTTTGTGAAGCAACTTTTGTTATTGTGAAAAAAATGGAAAAAATGGAATTTCGTGTTTTGATAAAATACTGTTTTCTGAAGGGAAAAAATACAGAGTCCGGAAACTCATTATCAAGCCAAGTTTTTGCTTCCACTGTATTTTTTCCCTTCAGAAAACAGTATTTTATCAAAACACGAAATTCCTTTTTTTCCATTTTTTTCACAATAACAAAAGTTGCTTTACAAAAGACGCTCTATCTCACAAACTAATTGACTTACAGACGTCAAATTTTGACACGAATCATTTGAAGGTTGGTACTATATAAAAATAATATGCATTTAATACTAGCGACGCCATTTATGTGTCAGACCAGGGACTTATCAGCCAACCTATTATATTATAAAAGTTTGTTTTAAATGTTAAAGTTCAAATAATAATTTAATAGTTTAACTACATGTTGTATTATCAAAGTTTCGGACACACAAAACAGATTTTATACATTAAAGGTTTTTGGTGTTATTGATTATTCGAAAACAATATCTAATCGGTTACAGTTTATTAGGCTTTCTATGCCATTTACATGGGCGCCAGCAATACAAAGTTGTACTTTCATATTGCTAGATTTTAAAATTGAAGTTATTTCATTTGTTAAAAAAAAATTTTCTTTATTGTGATACAAAATTTTGAGTTTTTATGGAAAAAATTATTTTAATTATTTATGCGTTTTAGTAAAATATGACGTCTTCCACTCTTAATTATGTATTTAAAAGTCCAGCTTTCCTAAGCAGTTTATCTCTTTACAAAGCCAAGCGAAATTTTATTATTTAATTGTATTGCATTTGATTGTAGTTGTGTACATTGCAGTAAGCAGTAAAAAAACCTATTTGTATGCAGTGTAGTTGTATAAACAGCTATGTATATACGTATAGAATGGGTTATATGCCAATATTTTTATACTGGATGAAAAATTACCTTAAAGGCTGAGTGTATCATTGAACGTGTATAGTCTGATTTATATAACCAGCATGTTAACATTTACAGGTATGATATGCGAACTCATTCTGTGTGCGATAAATGATTTATCGTGGTTCTTT